>NC_069510.1:28702416-28764916 GCF_027579735.1 Bombina bombina | reverse complement strand
TGCATTCCAATCTGGGCTGATTTATAGACAGGAAGATCTTGTTCCTTTGAAATCTGCTCGATAGCTCAGGTCTGGTTAAACTGATTAATTTCTGCTTGTTTGGCTTTGCTACAACACAAGCGAACAGCTCCACCTACTAGCTATTTTAATAAATGCACTGCTTCTCAATGCTTTTCAATAGCAGTCACATGACTGGGAAAAAAGGTTGTTATTCTGAAACGGTGTAAATTGAACCGTTGTAAAACGAGGGCCACCTGTATGTATATATATATATATATATATATATATATATATATATATATATATATAATTGTTGTTGATCAATCACTGTTACCCCAGTGATCATCTGGCTATTAAAACTTATATATGGGCTTTATTTTAAAGAGAGGTTTCTGAACTTTAAAACAAGGGGTCCTTGGGCCTTTTTATTGGCCTATTATAAGTGCCTACAGACCACCTCATTTGCAGGTGTTAAAAACAGAAGTGCAGAGTAGTTAGTCTTAAAATTATATGCGCTAATGAATTAGAGAATGTATTTTTTTACTATAATGGTCTTTTAAAGGGACAGTCTACTCAAGAATTTTTATTGTTTAAAAAGATAAACTTATTTATTACCCATTCCCCAGTTTTGCATAACCAACACATTATGTTAATATACTTTTTACCTCTGTGATTACCTTGTATTTAAGCCTCTGCAGACTGCCCCTTTTTCAGTTCTATTGACAGACTTGCATTTTAGCCAATCAGTGCCCTCTCCATGGGTGTAAGCACAACGTTATCTATATGGCACACATGAACTAACACCCTCTTGATATAAAAAACTGTAAAATGCATTCAGATAAGAGGCGGCCTTCATGGGCTTAGAAATTAGCACATGAGCCTACCCAGGTTTAGCTTTTAACAAAGAATACCAAAAGAACAAAGCAAATTTGATTATAAAAAAAATTGGAAAGTTGTTTAAAATTGCATGCTCTATCCGAATCATGAATGTTTAATTTTCACTAGACTGTCCCTTTAAGCTCCCTGTAGCTGCACTTAAAACACTATATGAGTGCCAAAACTTGTTTTTCTAATAGGCATAATGCAGTTATAAAATATCCATAATCAGAATCAAACCCTGAGAAGGACTGGGCATTATTGTAGATTTTCATACAAACAGACTTTTAACCTACCTGTTGAAGATCTTCTAAATCATCTAAGAAAGGAAAAAAAAGAAAAGAAAAATCTCATTAATGTTTAATCAAGTGTGTCCTATAATGAAGGTTCATAAATAATAAATAACATAATTTATACTTACCTGATAAATTTATTTCTCTTGTAGTGTATCCAGTCCACGGATCATCCATTACTTATGGGATATTCTCCTTCCCAACAGGAAGTTGCAAGAGATCACCCATAGCAGAGTTGCTATATAGCCCCTCCCCTAACTGCCATATCCAGTCATTCGACCGAAAACATGCAGAGAAAAAGGAAAAACCATAGGGTGCAGTGGTGACTGTAGTTTAAATGAAAAAATTACCTGCCTTAAAATGACAGGGCGGGCCGTGGACTGGATACACTACAAGAGAAATAAATTTATCAGGTAAGTATAAATTATGTTTTCTCTTGTTAAGTGTATCCAGTCCACGGATCATCCATTACTTATGGGATACCAATACCAAAGCTAAAGTACACGGATGATGGGAGGGACAAGGCAGGTACTTAAACGGAAGTTACCGCTGCCTATAAAAACCCTTTCTCCCAAAAATAGCCTCCGAAGAAGCAAAGAATCAAATTTGTTAAATTTGAAAAAGTATAAAATGCAGACCAAGACTCCGTCTTGTAAATCTGTTCAACAGAAGCCTCATTTTTAAAAAAGGCCCAAGTGAAAACCATAGCTCTAGTAGAATGAGCTGTAATCCCTTCAGGAGGCTGCTGTCCAGCAGTCTCCTAAGCTAAATGAATTGTGCTTTTTGTAAAACCAAAAGACAGAGAGGTTGCTGAAGTCTTTGACCTCTCCTCTGACCAGAATAGACAACAAACAAGGTGAATGTTTGATGAAGATCTGTAGTAGCTTGTAAGTAAAACTTTAAAGGACGAACCACGTCCAAATTGTGTAATAGACATTCCTTCTTTGAAGAAGGATAAGGGTACAAGAATGGAATAACAATTTCTTGAGTGATATTCTTGTTAGATACCACCTTAGGTAAAAACCCAGGTTGGTACACAGGACCACCTTATCCGTACGGAGGACCAGATAAGGAGAATTACATTGTAACGCAGATAACTCAGAGACTCTACGAGCCGAGGAATAGCTACCAAAAAGGAACTTTCCAAGATAAAAGTTTGATATCTATGGAATGAAAAAGGTTCAAACGGAACTCCTTGAAGAACCCTAAGAACCAGGTTTAAGCTCCATGGCGGAGCAACAGTTTTAAACACAGGCTTGGTTCTAACCAAAACCTGACCAATACCTGAACATCTAGAATACCTGCCAGACGCTTGTGCAAAAGAATAGACAGAGTAGAAATCTGTCCTTTTAAGGAACTAGCTGACAACCCTTTTCTCAAAATCATCGTGGAGAAAAGATAATATCCTTGGAATCCCGAATTTACTCCATGAGTAACCCTTGGATTCATAACAATAAGATATTTACACCATATCTATGTTAATTTTCCTAGAGACAGGATTTCATGCCTGTATTAAGGTATCAATGACTGACTCGGAGAAGTCATGCTTTGATAACATCAAGCGTTCAGTCTCCAGGCAGTCCATCTCAGATTAGTTATATTTAGATGGTTGAAAAGACCCTGAGGTAGAGGGTCCTGTCTCAGAAACAGAGACCGTGGTGGAAAGGATGACATGTCCACCAGATCTGTATACCAGGTCCTGCGTGGCCACGCAGGCGCTGCCAAAAACACCAAAGCACTCTCCTGCTTGATCTTGTGTAAACACCTCCGGAGGGAATCTCACTCCTCCAGATGAAAAGTCTGACGACTTAGAAAATCTGCCTCATAGTTCTCAACACCTGGGATATGGATAGCTGACAGACAAGAGAGAGTCTCTGTCCAGAGAATTATTTTAAGACTGCTAACATCGCTAGGAAACTATGTTCCCCCTTGATGGATGATGTAAGCCACAGTCGTGATATTGTCCGACTGAAAAATGATGTACCTCAGAGTTGCTAACTGAGGCCAAGTCTGAAGAGCATGGAATACCGCTCCCAGTTCCAGAATATACCTTAGCAGGAGGGTCTCCTCCTGAGTCCACTATCCCTGAGCCTTCAGGGAGTTCCAGACTGTATCCCAACCTAAAAGGCTGGCATCTGTTGTAACAATTGTCCCATCAGACCTGCGGAAAGTCATACCCTTGGACAGATGGACCCGAGATAGTCCCCAGAGAAGAGAATCTCTGTTCTCTTGGTCCAGATTTAACAGGAGAAATCTGTGTAATCCCCGTTCCTCTGACTGAGTCTGCATAGTTTCAGCGGTCTGAAATGAAGGCGTGCAAACGGTACTATGTCCCTTGCCACTACCATTAAACCAATTACATTCATATACTGAGCCACCAAAGGGCGCGGATGGATGAAGAACACAACAAAAATTTAGAAACTTTGACAACCTGGACTCCGTCAGGTAAATTTTCATTTCTACAAAATCTATCAGAATCCCTAGGAGGGAAACCCTTGAGATTGGGGATAGAGAACTCTTCCTGTTCACTTTTCCACCCCTGCGATCTCAGAAATGCCAGTACTACGTCCGTATGAGACTTGGCAACTTGGATGTTTGACGCCTGTATCAGGATGTCGTCTAAATAAGGGGCCACTTCTATGCCCCGCGGCCTAAGAACAGCCAAAGCGACCCCAGAACCTCTATAAAGATTCTTGGGGCTGTAGTTAACCCTAAAGGAAAGAACTACAAAACTGGTAATGCCTGTTTAAAAAGGCAACCTGAAAAACCGATGGTAATCTTTCTGCATCGTAATGTGAGGATAAGCATCCTTCAAATCCATTGTAGCCCTCTAGTGACTCTCCTGGATCATAGTTAAGATGGTACGAATAGTTTCCAACTTAAATGATGGAATTCTGAGGAATTTGTTTAAGATCTTTAAATCGAAAATAGATTTGAAGGTTCCCTCTCCTTGGGAACCACAAACAGATTTGAGTAAAAACTCTATCCCTGTTCCTCCCCTGGAACTGGATGGGTCTCGTACACAGTGTAAGAATGCCTCTTTCTTTATCTGGTTTGCAGATAACTGTGAAAGGTGAAATCTCCCCTTCTTTGGGGGAAGTTCTGAAATCCAGAAGATATCTCTGGGATATAATTTCCAATGTCCAGGGATCCTGGGCCTCTCTCTCACGTCCACACCTGGGCGAAAGATGAAAGTCTGCCCCCTACAGGGTCCGTTACCGGATAGGGAGCCGTTCTACCTGCTGTCTTAGAGGTAGCAGCAGGCTCCTTGGCCTGCTTATCTTTGTTCCAGGTCTGGTTATCACCAGACCGTCCTGGAGTTTCGAAAATTAGACTTTTTTGTTCCTGAGGAAGGGCATTACCTTTTCCTCCAGTGATATTAGTAATAATCTCCTTCAAACCAGGCCCGAATAGGGTCTGCCCCTTGAAATGGAGTTAAGTAGCTTATTTATTAAAGTCACGACAGCTGACCATAATATAAGCCCTAGCGCTGTGTGCGCCAGCATAGTAAAAACAGAATTCTTAGCCGTTAGTTTAGTCAAAAGAAAACAAGGCATCAGAAAAAAAAGGAATTGGCTAGCTTAAGTGCTCTAAGCTTGTCAAGTATTCATTCAATGGAGTCGCTACCTGTAAAGCCTCAACCAGAGACTCCAACCAGAACGCTGCAGCAGCAGTGACAAAAGCAATGCATGCAAGGGGCTACAGGATAAAACCTTGTTGAATAAACATTTTCTAAAAAAGCACAACTGTCCTCGACAGGGCTAGTGATACGCTTAGCTAGAGTAGAAACTCTTCTCTCCACCTTAGGGACCGTCTGCCATAAGTTCCCGTGTGGTGGCATCTGTTAGAAACAGTTTTCTAAAAATAGGAGGGGAAGAGAACGGCACACCTGGTCTATCCCATTCCTTATTAATAATTTCTGTAAACCTCTTTAGGTATTGAAAGAAACATCAGTACACACCGGCACTGTATAGTATCTATTCAGTCTACACAATTTCTAGCAATGTAATTGTAAACCAGTCATTCAGAACTGCTAAAACTGAGCAACAAGTGGAGGATCTTAAGCATAAATTTTAAATATAGAAATATCGGAATCAGGTTAAATCATCTCCCCTGAATCACAAATATGACCCACTGCATATAGTGAGGCAGTAACAGACATGGTTCTTGACGCATCTGTATGCTCTGTATCTATCCCCAGAGCTATCTCGCTTTCCTTTAATTTCAGGTAGTCTAATACCGCTTCCAGAGTATTATTCATAACCTTCGCCATGTCTTGTAAAGTAAACGCTATAAGCGCCCTTGATGTACTAGGCGCCATTTGAGCGTGAATCCCTGGAGCGGGAGTCGAAGAGTCTGACACGTGGGGAGAGTTAGACGGCATAACTTCCCCCTCAACAGAAACCTCTGATAAAATAAACGCTATGGGCGCCCTTGAACCACTTGGCGCCATTTGAGCGCGAGTCCCTAAAGCGGGAGTCAAAGGGTCTGACACGTGGGGAGAGTTAGTCGGCATAACTTCCCCCTCGACAGAATCCTCTGGTGATAATGTTATTAAAGACAAAAAAATGATCTTTATTGTTTAACATGAAATCAGTACATCTGGTACACATTCTAAAATGGGGTTCCACCATGGCTTTTAAACATAATGAACACAGAGCTTCCTCTATGTCAGACATGTTAGAACAGACTAATAATGAGACTAGTAAGCTTGGAAAACACTTTAAATCAAGTTAACAAGCAAATATAAAAAACGTTACTGTGTCTTTAAGAGAAACAAATTTTGTCAGCATTTGAAAAATATTGTAAAAAGGCAGTAAATCAAACGAAATTTTTACAGTATATGTAATAAGTTCACAGAGCATTGCACCCACTTGCAAATGGATGATTAACCCCTTAATGCAAAAAAACAGATCAAAAAAACGACATAGACGTTTTTTAACAGGTACAATAAAACTGCCACAGCTGAGCTGTGGATTACCTTCCCTATAAACGATTTTGGAAGTCTTTCTAGCCCTTTAGAGATGTCCTGTAGTATTCAAAGGACTGCTAAGGGAATCTGGATGATTCATTTTGTAAATTTAACTGTGCAAAAAAGCTCTAAATTAGATCCCTCCCACTCATATTACAACAGTGGGAAACCTCGGTTAACTGTTGCTATGCAGAAATTAAGCCAGCCATGTGGAAAAATTATGCCCCAATAAACCTTATCACCAATGTACCTCAAAAAAACGATTAAACATGCCAGCAAACGTTTTTTAAAGCAACCTTCTTTTAAAGAGTATGTATCTCTATTAATAAGCCTGTCTTGCTTTCCCTGCATTAAGGCTTAAATTAGATTATTTCAGTATCAGCAGCATTTTCATAGTCAATTCCATTCCTTAGAAAATTACTTTACTGCACATACATTAATAAGCCTGCTAACAGTCGCTTTCACTGCATTAAGGCTTTACTTATATTAATTTGATAGCAGCAGCATTTTCTTAGTCAATACCATTCCTTAGAAAATAGTTTTACTGCACATACATTAATAAGCCTGCTAACAGTCGCTTTCACTGCATTAAGGCTTTACTTACATTAGCTTGGTAATAGCAGCATTTTCTTAGTCAATTCCATTCCTTAGAAAAATATTTTACTGCACATACCTCATTTGCAGGAAAACCCGCACGCTGTCCCCCATCTGAAGTTTACCTCACTCCTCAGAATGTGTGAGAAAACAGCCAGTGGATCTTAGTTACTTCTGCTAAGATCATAGAAAAACGCTGGCAGATTCTTCTTCCAAATACTGCCTGAGAGAAAAACAGCACACTCAGGTGCCATTTAAAAATAACAAACTTTTGATTGAAGAAATAAATTAAGTATAAAACACCACTCCTCTCGCGGACCTCCTATGTTGAGAAGAGAATGACTGGATATGGCAGTTAGGGGAGGGGCTATATAGCAACTCTGCTATGGGTGATCTCTTGCAACTTCCTGTTGGGAAGGAGAATATCCCATAAGTAATGGATGATCCGTGGACTGGATACACTTAACAAGAGAAAAAGTGTTTAACCCCTTTACTACTGGGAATTTCAGAGAAAAACTTGCCCAAAGTAATAGAGAACGTTTAGCATTTTTACTATCACTTCATTTAAATAAGAAATAGAACCTTTGTTTTTTTTTCTTATTTATCCTATGAAAAATATATATACACATATATATATATATATACATACACACACATATTATATATATATATATATATATATATATATGTGTATGTATATGTATATATATATATATATATATATATATATATATATATATATATATATATATATATATATATATATATGTGTGTATATATATTTTTCATAGGATAAATAAGAAAAAAAAACAAAGGTTCTATTTCTTATTTAAATGAAGTGATAGTAAAAATGCTAAACGTTCTCTATTACTTTGGGCAAGTTTTTCTCTGAAATTCCCAGTAGGAATATATATGCACACACACATACATACACACACATTATATATATATATATATATATATATATATATATATATATATATATATATATATATATATATATATATATATATATATATATATATATATATATATATATATATACACACACACACACACACAACTAAAAGGTATTGATCTAGGTCCATTTTGGTATATTTGATGTCACTATTTGGCTGCCAAATACTATCATATAAAAAAAACTTTGGGTTTCACACTGAAATTATTTACACACAACTACTGCAGTCATAAGACAAATGGTTATAAAAGCTTCTCTGTGGGGCCCTTTTTTCAGTAACAGCAGACATGCATAGCTTTGAAAATGTTGTTTGGCAATTAGAAGGCTGCTAATATATAATGTATTTTTTGCACATGCGTGGTAATGGCAGGGGGTGTAACATAGTGACACTGTTGTAAACACTGAATCGCAGATACTGTTACAATTCAGTGTTTATTTGGAAGAAAGCCCGAAAGTTCCAGATTGGAGCAGAAGGAAACCTTACAAATTAGATTTTAACCGTATTGTAAAAGAGGAAAATGAGAGCTCACTCAATTGATCCGTGCAGTCAGATGAAGTAAACAGTGAATCACATGAGCATGCGCTTTGTAAGAAGTACACCGGAGCGAGAATTGATCTGTGATCTGTAACTGTGCTGTCAGTAACTCATCTTACCACCGCCTAAATATGTGACGTGTAAATAGTTCAACCCACCAAGAACGTCACATAATAGAATAATAGAGATACAAAGTGGGCGGAGGGAAAGCTGTTGATGGACTGGTAATAAATTACATTATTTTGAATGAAACAAAGATTATTTTAAAGGAATAAATGATGCGATTATCATATAAAACTGAAAGTAAATGCATACATATGATATAAATTAGTGGTCGTTTACCATCACTTTAACTAGAATAAACACACTAACACAAGAAGTGGATGAAGGACCCATGGGTCGCATTTATTGACAAGCAACGGAAAACCAGTAATAACTAAATAAATACTCCGGCAGGTGGCGTCATTCGAGGCCTAAGTATTTAAAAACCCATGCAAAAGAGATGGAAAAGGCCCAAAACTGCTGACAAAAGGCAGAGCTCAGTTACAACTCAACAAGATGAGATTGACTGGTTTGCGATGTTCCGAGAACTCCCTGAGTACCCCCAAACTATGAGCCTGGTGACATCACCCTGACTGTAATAGCTGCCACTCAACCTCCTTACAGCCAGCAGCTATGGTCCTGACCACCTGCTTAAAGGGCCACTAAACCCAAAATCTTTCTTTCATGATTCAGATAGAGAATACAAATTTAAAAAACATTACAATTTACTTCTATTATTTATTTTGCTTAATTTTTTTAGATATCCTTATTTGAAGAAAAAGCAATGCACATGGGTGAGCCAATCACATGAGGCTTCTATGTGCAGGAACCAATCAGCAGCTACTGAGCCTATATAGATATGCTTTTCAGCAAAGAATATCAAGAGAATAAAACAAATTTGATAATAGAAGTAAATTAGAAAGATGTTTAAAAATGCATTCTCTTTCTAAATCATGAAAGAAAAAATGTGGGTTTCATGTCCCTTTAAGTTGAGGTGCAAAACCTGAAGTACTCCAAACCAGTAGGTCCAGGATCAACGAGTCACACGGCATGTTGAAACCTGTGAAGCACAAATTACTGTCCTCGGACTTACTGAAGTAGTTTGAGTAATCCTCTTCCCGCCTAGGACAACTGTTAAGCCTCTTAAGGAGGACCCAGAAACAATTGCCACATCACAAAGACAAAAAAGGGAGGGAGGGGAACTACCAAAAATCCACAGCAGGAATCCCCCCTACAAAATAACAAAACAGGCAAGCTCAGCACTTACGCTTCAGGGCTTTAAACCCTTAGTTACGCTAAGGGGTTAAAATTTGCCCTACACTATCATTTTCTATGAATAATGTGCTGCTACAACTTCAGGACAACTTTCATTATTGCCACTTTTCTGTTCCGTTATAGCCAGGGACTTTGACAACTAGAAAAATTAATTTTGTAACCAATATCAATAGCTGGCCTAGGAAATGTGTAATATTTTTAAGAAAACCTTGGTTAAAGAATTTGTATTTTGGCTTCCAAATAATGTGAGACTAGCACAATTGTTACCCAAAAGCAAAAAGAACTAAACACAAACGGCCAGATTACAAGTGGAGTGCTAATTAACGCTCCTGCTCGAGCCTTAATTGCGCTAGAAGCTTTTTACGCTCGTTTTATGAGTTGAAAGTAAACTGTTTACGTTCGAGCACTGACCTAATGAGCGCAAAAAGTCGAAGTAAGAATATTGTATTCGCGTTCAAGTATTCCCCCATAGAAGTCAAAAAGTGGAAAATAAAACACCAAACTCGCATGCAAACATGATTGCATATTCCCATCTGCGCTTACCCGATAAAATATGACTGTCACATTCCAATGTTCTTCACATTGCAGAATGTTTTATTTATCCATTAATAAATATATATAAAAAATGTTTTTTGGTACATATATATATATATTGAAAAATAGAGGAAAAGATACGGAGGGGACGCAACTGCTAGGAGCTAGTAGAAAAAAACCATATAGTTCCAAAATAAATACTAGTATGGCTCTACAAAATATAGTAAGGTGTATCCAAAATAGAAGCTGTAATGGCTTCAAGAGAGATCAATCTCTGGCACAGGAATTCCCAAGACAAAGTTGTCTCAGAAATATTCTTAGCAATGGGTAAATACACAAGTGACCAAGTAGTGTATATATCAAAAACATAAAAATGATTAACAAACCTGACCGGTCAGGGGTGAGTGTTCAAGCATGAACCGGATATACTAGTAAAAAACGTTACGTCTATATATGTTAGACATGAATATCTCATTGTACTCACTACACTATAAGTGCAATATGTTTCTTGGGAAACAATAGTCAGACTGCTACTCCCTACTGCAAACGGCACCTTTAGGATGTAAGGCAAACTGCCGGGCAGATATCGAAATGGGAACGAAGTAGTTTCTGACTGTGTACCTCAAGATATAATACAGGTATATATAGTACAGGTTAGAGCAAAAGCATGGTAATGTACATACATGGTATTGCTGAGATATATTAGTGGGGAACAATTATCAAACTACTACACCCTGCTGCGTACGGCACCTTATTAGATAAGGCTTAATGCCGGGCAGGTATAGTGATGGGATCTAAGTAGTTAATGATAATGTGCCTCAAAATATTTACATCTGTCTGTAGATAAGCAAGCAAAGCATCAAAAAAGCAAAGGTGAAATTTGCTCAGCAGGGATTAGTAATGAGCAGGTAGTAGCGTATTATTTTAAAAGTCACTGCAGAGATCCTTAGCATTAGGTCATATATGCATGAGATGGAAAAAAGTCATGAAAAGATGACAAACGTAGTGCAAAGTGAGGAATTGCAAATCAGTTATGCATAATGTTAGTATGCCATGAGCGATAGATAAAGATATCAAACTCTTATGTATAGAGTGACTTCTGTTTCTACCCTCTCTGCAGGGTAACGATATCCAGATCGAACATCAATTTGCCTATTGTTCAGGCCAAATTATGACAACATACGACCTGTCTCTTGTATAGTCCTCAAGCTGATGCGTACAGTATAAACATCAGTGGTTTCCCAGGAACATCCAAACTTTTCCTGAATGCGATGCTTGTTGTGTATCCGTTCAGTGGCGTTCACACTGACCACATGTACCGTGTCGGCTTGTCCAATGCCGATGCGCGTTTCACCCGCTGGGTGTGTTGGGCTTCGTCAGTGGATATGGGGGGAATCTTTGGCAGTAGTTTAGGCAGGAACAGCGCTGATAGAAAGGGAGAGAAGAAAAAGAAAAAAAGCAACCAATAGAGTAATTTGTACACACAAAGGTGATGTGTTTTGAAATGCAACAAACTTGCTCACCTTGTAAGACCTCAAACATGTGAGGTATGTGATTTTTTTCACGGAGGGGATGTAATGCTTGTGGGATATTTTCCTATCAAACTTGGCCAGTAGTCTTCTTATCCCGGCGTCAAGGCGGAAGGATAAGAAAATATCCCAGAACAAAGTGAGTGTAGAAAATGAGGTAAGCAGTACTCCCAGTAGACAGGGTAGTCCTTCACGGCAACAGAAAGGCAATCCAGTAGTATAGCAGTTCAGGGATAGAGTGGTCAGGAACAGGCAGAGGTCAGCAACAAAAGATAGTCCTACAGTTTAGCAGTTCAGGGGTAAACAAGGCAGAGTAGTCAGACAGGCAGAGTCCGGCAATGATAAGGCAATCCAGCAATTCAAGGGTTAAACAGGCAGAGTAGTCAGACAGGCAGAGTTCAGCAATACAAGTAATAAAGCACCTAGGAGCACACTCAGTAACACCGATACTTGGGCTGTGAATGTAAGTTATGCAGGTACTTACATAGGCACGATTTGCGCCAAGGAGCTCAAAGGATCTGGCTTCAGAGGGGAAGAGACTGCAGCGATGACGTCATAGCCGCACGCTCACAGCAACCGCGTTGTCCCTGGCAACAGCCAAAGCAGCAACAGCCAGGGCGGTGCAAGGGAGCGGCGTGACATAGCCCCCCACTCAAGGGTTCCCTACGGGAACCAGAGTCGGCTTTGAAGGGTGAGCAGCATGGAACTTGGAGACCAAAGATGGAGCATGCACATTACGGGCAGGAACCCAGGAACGCTCCGCCACAGAGTATCCCTTCCAGTGTATGAGGTATTGGAGCAGCCTATGTCTGATTCTGGAATCCAAGATCTTGGCAACCTCATACTCTGGTTCACCATGAATCAGGAGTGGAGGAGGAGGACGTCTGAGTCGAGTATACCTATTTGTGACGTGGGGTTTGAGCAAGGAGTTGTGAAAGACTGGGTGAATGTGCAAGGTCTTAGGCAAGGCCACTCTGTAGGCAACAGGAGAAAGTCTTTTGAGGACTTTATAAGGACCAATATACCAAGGTCCCAATTTGTGACAAGGTTGACGTAAGCAGATGTGTCGGGTAGAGACCCAGACACGATCACCTGCAACTAAGGCTAGAATACTGGCTCGATGATGATCTGCCAACCTCTTATATCTAGAGGTGGTTGAGTGTAATTGAGAGCGTATTCGTTGTCAATGGGTAGTGAGGTCAGTGAAGCGACACTCTGCAGCAGGGACTCCTGTGGATTGAGCAGAAAGAGGAAAAACACGAAGTTGATAACCAGCTGCGGCCTGGAACGGGGAGCATTGTAGAGAAGAATGCCAATGAGTGTTCTTTGCAAGTTCAGCTAGGGCTAACAACCCAGACAAATTAGTGTGCTGTGAATTGGCATATGCTCTGAGATAAGCTTCCAAATCCTGATTGGTTCTCTCCGTCTACCCGTTAGTCTAGGGGTGATAACCAGAGGACAAAGAAACAGTGGTTCCAAGCAATTTGCAAAAGCTTCTCCAAAAGTTAGAAATAAATTGAGGTCCTCTGTCAGAGACGATATTTATGGGTATACCATGTGATCGTACCACGTGTAACAGAAAAAGAGTGGACAATTCTTGGACTGTTGGTAACTTCGTTAGAGGTACAAAATGAGCAAGTTTGGAGAACCGATCCACCACCACCCATATAACTGTATGATGGTCAGAAGGAGGAAGGTCTACAACAAAACCCATAGCTGTGTGTGTCCATGGTTGTTTAGGTATGGACAACGGTTGAAGTAGGCCATGTGGTAGGGAACAGGGAGTCTTATTAACAGCACAAGTCTGACAAGCTTTGACATAATCCTGAGAGTCTGATTTCATGGTAGGCCACCACACATGTTGGGAAAGGAGTTTAAAGGTTCTTGTCAAACCAGGATGACCTGACAGCTTGCTGTCATGAGCCCAGGATAATACAAGAGAGCGAAGGTTTGGAGGAAAATAAAGGATCTCAGGAGTCGCAGGGACTTCAGAAGGTTTTCTTGACTGTGCTTGTTGCAGTCTATGAAGAATAGAGGTGTTGAGCTGAGCAACTACACAGAAGGGGGGTATGATGTGTTCGATTGGAGCTTCAGAGGAGTCACTAGACTGAGGAAACTGATGAGAAAGGGCATCAGCCTTTTTATTCTTGGTCCCAGGAAGGCAAGAGACAATAAAGTTAAAACAAGAAAAGAATAGGGCCCACCTGGCCTGTCGAGGATTGAGTCGATGAGCAGTCTCTAGGTACGTTAGATTTTTGTGGGCAGTGAGAATCTGAATAGGGTTGGGGTACCCTATAGCCAACGACGCCATTCAGTCAGAGCCATCTTAATGGCTAACAGTTCACGATTGCCCACATCATAATTCCTTTATGCAGGAGTGAAACGTTTAGTGAAAAAAGGCTACCGGGTGCAACTTGGAGGTTAAAGGGTCCCTTTGGGTTAAAACTGCACCAGCTCCTATCTCTGAGGCATCAACCTCTAAAGTGAACTGCAGGTCAGGATCAGGATGACGGAGCACAAGAGCAGAACAGAATACTTTTTTTAAATGAGAGAAAGCATCCACAGCTACAGGAGGCCAATTCCTGCAGTCTCTGTTTCGTTTAGTCAGCTCAGTGTGTGGAGCAAAGATTTGGGAGAAGTTCTTTATGAACTTGCGATAACAGTTGGAGAACCCCAAGAATCTCTGTAGTTCCTTTAAAGAGGCGGGTTGTGGCCATTCCCGAACTGCGGTTAGCTTTGTAGGATCCATAGCAAAACCTTCATTCGAGATGACATAGCCAAGGAACTGGATCTGAATTTGATCAAACTCACATTTCTCCAGTTTGGCTACCAGAGAATTGTTTCTGAGGCGAAGAAGTACCTGTTTTACATGCTCATGATGCTCCTCAAGGGTGGAGGAGAATATGAGGATGTCCTCCAAATAGACAATGACAGTGCGATTAAGGCGGTCAAGGAAGACATCATTAAAAAAATGCTTGGAAGACAGCAGGGGCATTACAAGGTATTCGTAATGCCCTGATCTTGTGTTGAAGGCAGTCTTCCACTCATGTCCCAGAAAGATACGAATGAGATTGTACGCTTAACGTAGGTCCAACTTTGTAAAGTAACAAGCATTTTGGAGCGAATCATATATTTCAGTGATCAAAGGGATAGGATAACGATTCTTGATAAAAGAAATATCGAATATGGCGGCACTGTGTCACCCCCAGGGGATCCAAGCTGCTCACGTCCTCTGAGTTAACCTGACTTCTTTTACCTCCAAGATAAAAGGCTCACAATAGTGTGGCAAGTTTGAAACAGTGTGGTAGGCGCACAAACAGGTTATACTCACAAGATTTCAGTTAAAATCAGCGTTTTATTAAAAACATAACAATGGTGTCTTCAGATGCAGCTTCAGGTTTATTTAAAATACAGCTCAACGCGTTTTGGCTAAAAAAGACTTTATCAAGAGCATAAAAGTAAAACAAACAATTTATGGAACAAGTTGTATAGCCTAGAAGTGTACACAAACATATTTATAGTCTCTAGCCCTGCCTGCCTTTTTCAAGCCACACCCGTCCACAGGTGTGCTGAGCCCAGCTTACATCAGGGCTATAATCAATGACTATCCCATTCTGTCAGGAAGTGTCAAAATAGACCAATAAGGTATAATTGAACATGTCAGTAAGTGTGAATAAATTTACCTGTTCACATTTCACAACAGAAAAGGCTTCCAATCTAAATGTCACTGACAAAAGATAAATGTCTATAAATTCAGTATATCTCATTTAATATGGAATCTCAAGAGTTAACGTTAAATACATCAATTTATAACATGAGCAATATCTATGGCTTCTATCTGTTATGTATGGAGTAGTTCAATTCTAAATAGCTTTTTATAAATAAAAATACGCTATTTTACAAACTTTGACAACAATTACAACTTATTGAGGAATCGTAGTATCACATTATATTCCCGGTACATCTGGGATTTCACTAATCTTCTATTAACATTTTAACATCAGATCAGAACTGATGACAATATATTCAATAGAAAGTTTGAATATTCTATTGAACTTTCCATTGAATATATTGTCATCAGTTCAAATCTCATGTTAAAATGTTAATAGAAGATTATCGCTAGATAACTGATTTCTGTTATGGTGAACAAAAAAAAAAGTGTTCAAAATTATTTCATCACAGAGGGTACAGAAACCATTAGATAAGTATAGAAAAATGCCTACATCTATTACAGGTCAGAAAACCAGCTTGTCTGATAACCCAGCAGTATAGCAGCCTTTCCAAGCAGTCACAAAATCTTGTTTGAGACATACAAACGACTCACAGTACAGTGTATTTTATTTCTGTGTTTAACGCTTACATAGGATTTTTTTAAAAACTTTAAAGGCACAAAACTGTGTGCATTATTACACTCAAATAATGATATTTTTCCTTAAAAAAAAAAAAAAAAAAAAAAAAAAAAATCACAAACCCTGAATTAGGTAAAGTTGCAGGAAACTCTGTTTTTCTCCCCTATGCAGGGCTCTTTTGAGTTGTGGACACTTTGGGGTCGATTTATCTCAAGCTGCGGTGGACAGGGGCGCACATATGCGCCCCTGTACACCACAGCTCGCCTCTGGCGGGCTGAATTCCGCTACCAGAATTTAGCATTGCACACAAGTGCTATTTTTATAATCCACTTGTGTAGTAAATGAAAGCGTTAATGCAGGCCCACTACTATGCCAAATTCAACTCACACAGGTATGTATACACTTTTTTATTGTTTCACATGCAAGTATATGTAGACTTGATTCTTATTTCACGTGCATACGTCAAGATAATAAAGACATTTCCATTTGAATTTATCTCCAATAAAGCAGTCTTTGCTTATAAACTTGATAGCTTTTTTTGATAGGTTTTACCTGCTCACTTCCAATAATAACGTTGGTTGATCAATAGATCCGGAACAAAACTTGGATTTGATTACTGTATGAACACAGCCGGATGAAGCCTGTAATGAGCACAGGTGAAACGCGCGTAGCTGCGTATCTGTTTGGCAGAGGTGTACTCAGCTGAACACTGCTGCGACTATTCTCTGCATTATATCAATATATGTCTCTTACCTGACACTGGAATACAGAAGGCGTGCGTGGCTCTTAAAGAGCCTTCCAACTAACGGTGGAGAAAAATACAGAAATCAAATCCAAGATTTGTTCCGGATCTATTGATCAACCAACGTTATTATTGGAAGTGAGCAGGTAAAACCTAACCACACTATGACCGCCCATCCCAACAGGTATGATTTAAGCAATTACTGCTGATATACGGTGGCTATACACAAGTTTATAAGCAAAGACTGCTTTATTGGAGATAAATTCAAATGGAAATGTCTTTATTATCTTGACGTATGCATGTGAAATAAGAATCAAGTCTACATATACTTGCATGTGAAACAATAACAAAGTGTATACATACCTGTGTGCGTTGAATTTGGCATAGTAGTGGGCTTGCATTAACGCTTTCATTTACTACACAAGTGGATTACAATAATAAACCTATGATATGCTGGATTTATGACCGGGACAATAATATTATACTCTGGACTTTTATTAGTCTCTTTAATGCTAACCTGGGTTGATTTGTTTTTCTGGATCAGCGACCTTTCTTCAATAGATATATATGTAATAAATGACAGCAAGAGATAGATGCCACAAAATGGATATGATAAGCCCATTTTTCAAAGCCAGGAAATACAGCACTCTTTTTGAATAATACAAAAAAATTTAAAAATGTATTAATAAGACTAAAGCAGCAATTAACCCCTTAATGAAGAAGGATGTACCAAAAACTGCCAGTTAGCGACAATGGACGTCCCTGGTACGTCCTTGGTCTAATTAAGCGCTGGGAGCGATTGCGATCGCTTCCAGCAGCTCTCAGGATATTGCAGTGATGCCTCAATATTGAGGCATCCTGCAATACCCTTTTTTAAGCATCCAATGCAGAGAGAGCCACTCTGTGGCCCTCTCTGCATCGGCCATCGATAGTGCCGATCATTGGTGGGTGGGAGCTACTGCTGGGAGGCGGGTGGGCGGCCCATCGATGGTTGCTTCCTGTCCCTGGACTCTGCCAGTGCGCGCGCAGTCGTGGTAGCGTGTGTGGGGGGGGCGATGTAAATTGTGAAGGATGGAGAGGGAGGTGGGAATTAAATGTTGGGCAAGGGATCTGGGAGGGGGAGCAGCTACACTACAGAAAAGTTTTATTTATAAATAAAAAAATAAATAAAAAGGCATTTTTTGGGGGGGCAAAATGGGTAGAGGGGCGGAGGGTTAGAGAGCTTTATGGGGGGGGGGAATTATATGATATGATAAAAATTATGGTATCTTTAGAAAGTCCATTTAATGGCGAGAAAAACAGTATATAATATGTGTGGGTACAGTAAATGAGTAAGAGGAAAATTACAGCTAAACACAAACACTGCAAAAATGTAAAAATAGCCCTGGTCCTTAAGGGTAAGAAAATTGAAAAATGTTCTGGTCACTAAGGGGTTAAAGAGGTACCATTATGAGCCATATAAAGATGCCATCACGGGATGGAAAAGTCCTCTAGACCAGTGATTTGCAACCTTTTTTTTGCCGTGGCACACTTTATATATAGTAAAAAACGACCGGTCCTCATAACAAGGGCACCTATAATACCAAGCATAAGTAATCAGCGGTAAAAAGTACACATATCAGGTCAAGTCGCTGTTATATAACTTCACCTCAGTTGCTGAGGTAAATATACAGTTGCTGAGGTGAATATACAGTTGCTGAGGTGAAGTTATTTACCTCTTTAATTGCTGCTTTATTCCCTGGCTTTGACAAATGGGCTTATCATATGCCTTTTGTGGCATCCATCTCTTGCTGTAATTTACTACGTATACTTTTAAAGGGTCTGCACCAAGGGTGCCGATTTAGCACCTTAAAAATGTAAACAAAATTTTCTCTGTTTAGCTTATACAAGTGGCCGACTCTCCACAAAAACAATATTTTTATTTATATATATATATATATATATATATATATATATACACACACATATACAGCTTCAGATGAGAATTTTTTTTCCCTTTGGGCTGGGTGTATATATATATATATATATATATATATATATATATATATATATATATATATGTGTGTGTGTGTGTGTGTGTGTGTGTGTGTGTGTGTGTGTGTATGTATTAAAGTGAAGGTAAACAAATTGATCTGTATTTTGCTTTTCTAACGTACAACGTAGTCGATATGTTTATTTTTTAACGTATTTACCAACCTTTATGTTACTATTGCTTGCTATCCTAATCTCCTCCCATCCAGCATTTCCGTGTTTGCTATACATAGACGTATAGAGCGGTCCCACCCGCTCTATACGTCAGAACTACGCTCGTGCACATCGATCCTCTTTTAACCGCGCATGCGCACAAAATGTAACAAACTTGTTGCAGTATGCGATCCGATGCGGTGGAGATTTACACGAAAACGCGCTCGCTTTCAAGGAGGAAGTATAAATATTCGCGCATGCGCACCATTAAGCATCACCTTCTGACGTCAGTTGACGGCCGCCTAACGGCCAGAAAATCAATTGGCTGTATAAACAACGTGATCGTTGTTTAGAAAAAAAAGAAAAAAAAAGACGGGTTGATTTGTTCTAAGCGAAATCGCAGCACATTAAACAAGATAACTAAGGTACAATACAAAAATATAAGAAATGATGAATGAACATCCTATTAATTTTGAATGCTATATTGATTTTTTCATAGCAGACTGATTCACTTTACCTTAACTTTAAGTTAGGGACATGCAAAACAACTGAAATGAACTAAAATAAATATAATTCTAAATACTACACCAGTTTTCATTATATTTAAAAGAAAGCTGAGATGTCACTTAATGGATATTTTATGACTTGAAATGTTTAGCACTAAGGTGAAGGAAGTTGAATCTGGTCTAGGAAACTGCATAAGTCTAGATTTACCTCTTGTAAACCAAAAAGAACTGAAACAGTACATTGCAAAACTCTTTGGTGGAAAGGGTTAAAAATTTTGTCACTTACCATCATCAGTATCCAGGCTACAGTCAGACACTGCAACCTCTATAGTTGCAACATTAGATCCCAAACTTCTCTCCAGTTCCTCAATCTCTTTCTGGATTTTCTCTCTCTCTGCATCTAGATTCATGGTTTATCTACAAAAACAATGAAAACAAAAGACAATATTTTGTTAGAACATTTACATTTAAAAAAAAAAAACAGTGTTGATCACAAAATCTTTAGAACACAGAACTAAAATTTACAGTAAGAGAAGTGTTGTTCCTGAATCAGGCCCTGCAGCTGCAGTGTGTGATCTAACAAGCCCCAGCAGTGTGTGAAGCTAACAGCCTGGCGTGCAATGCATGCTGGGTGAACATATGCAAATGATATGGCTTCACATTTGCCAGTAATGTGTGTCAGCTAAGCATTGACTTACAGAGAAATATAACTTTGCATAAATAAAATGACAAAGAAAAAAAAAAAACACAGTGCTGCTGAAAATGAAACAAAGCTGTCTCCCTCTCTGCACACACTGAAAGCATAATGGGTGTGGCTAGCTAGAGGCATTCATTAGCATAGCTTACCCACAATGCACCCCTTTGTTTTCAGCTCTGCTGACGAAAGATCTCTCTATGCAGAAAAGATTATTTAAAGCGACAGTTGCATTTTATAAGAAAATTGCACATTTAAATGGTCTCTGCTACACAACTTTAAAGAAAATAACAGAATTAAAATTGTCAATAATTTAAAATGTGATTGCTGTATATATAGGAAAAAATTATATGTGAATTTGAATAGAAACATCAAATTACCCTGATATACTAATATGTCATGTGACATTACATTATTATTAATATTTTTATTTATAAAGCAACACAATTTTATCCAGCCCTATACAAAGATATTGATAAAATATAAATACAATTATTTGGAATAACACAAATTTGTATGTAATGTTGCACAAATTGTGCAACCAAACAACAAAATATTGTAGTACTCTCAACCCTTAAAGATGTCATCAGTTATAAATTTGCGATATTTGCACCTCCAATAATCATATATGGGTGGGGGGGGGGGCACACAATCAAATGTAAATAGGCCACTAATAACTGTTAATGCCAAAGACTTACTAATGAAATAGCATTATTTTATCAAAACTTAAATTCTTTACATAAACTAAAACTTTACACTTGCATCTTCAAAACATAGTTATAGCTCAAATTTATTTACTGTCACATCCCTTTAAAGGGACAGTAAACAATATCTGTTACATCATTTTGTAGTATGCCCACATTTGAACGGACGTTAAGCGCCTCTTGTTTTTATTTAAAAATCTGGCCAGAAATTAAAAGTCGGTCATCTGGGTTTCAAAATGCTGCAAATAGCCTAAACCAATGATTTGATTTGCGGCAAATGTTGGTTACAGAATCTGCTTTTTGGTCTCCCAGGGAATGTGGAACAAAGCATATTTCTACACAAAAGCTAAATGGTTTAATGCCATTTTAAGCACTGCATTTTGTTAGCACAACTTAACAATTAAGAGCAGTTCAGGGACACACTTCTTGAAATGTCTGCTGGAGCTCATGTCTGGCTTTTTTTTTTTTTTTTTTTTTACTGTAGCCAGTTAGTGACAAATATAAATGAGCTTTTGTTCTGATCTATGCAAGAACCGTGTAGCATGTTTCAGGGTCAGTTTACTCATACTGGTCTCTGGGGGGACTAAAACAAGTACACATTTCAGAGGTATTTTACAGCAAAAGCAGGCAAAATAAATAGTACATGCATACTCCAATGCTGTTTTATTTACATTTGTTAAACAATTTACAGGGAGAATAAATGTTTTTCTGTCTCTATATGTGACTCTATTATCCCATTATCTCTAAACAAACCTCAGATAAACCATTGTTAAGCAATTGCCACTAAATAATTTATAAACCCATACCCAGAAATATATCAAATTATTTTAAGATAGGAATTAAGAGAATATTGTGTGTTGCAAATGGGGAGAGGTAGTTTTCTTCTCATTTTAGCTTTGTACATTTACCTTGCTGATTTAGGCTTTCACTTGAGGCTCCCCTTTTTGGTATCAACATTGCTATTTCCTCAGTGTTATCCCTCAGAGTGTGTGCTTTCCTGTCATAGTTTCCCTTAAAATGTTGTCCTGCCATTTTTTAGTGTCCCACATAGTGTTATCCTGTCCTAGTTTCCCTAAGTGTTACCCTTACATGTTTAGTGTCCCTCAGGGTGTACCTGTCATGTTTGGTGTCCCTCAGGGTGTATCTGTCATGTTTAGTGTCCCTCAGGGTGTACCTGTCATGTTTAGTGTCCCTCAGGGTGTACCTGTCATGTTTGGTGTCCCTCAGGGTGTACCTGTCATGTTTAGTGTCCCTCAGGGTGTACCTGTCATATTTAGTGTCCCTCAGGGTGTATCTGTCATGTTTGGTGTCCCTCAGGGTGTACCTGTCATGTTTAGTGTCCCTCAGGGTGTACCTGTCATGTTTGGTGTCCCTCAGGGTGTACCTGTCATGTTTAGTGTCCCTCAGGGTGTACCTGTCATGTTTGGTGTCCCTCAGGGTGTATCTGTCATGTTTAGTGTCCCTCAGGGTGTACCTGTCATGTTTAGTGTCCCTCAGGGTGTACCTGTCATATTTAGTGTCCCTCAGGGTGTACCTGTCATGTTTGGTGTCCCTCAGGGTGTACCTGTCATGTTTAGTGTCCCTCAGGGTGTACCTGTCATGTTTAGTGTCCCTCAGGGTGTATCTGTCATGTTTGGTGTCCCTCAGGGTATATCTGTCATGTTTAGTGTCCCTCAGGGTGTATCTGTCATGTTTAGTGTCCCTCAGGGTGTACCTGTCATGTTTGGTGTCCCTCAGGGTGTACCTGTCATGTTTAGTGTCCCTCAGGGTGTACCTGTCATGTTTGCTGTCCCTCAGGGTGTACCTGTCATGTTTAGTGTCCCTCAGGGTGTACCTGTCATGTTTAGTGTCCCTCAGGGTGTATCTGTCATGTTTAGTGTCCCTCAGGGTGTATCTGTCATGTTTGGTGTCCCTCAGGGTGTACCTGTCATGTTTGGTGTCCCTCCGGGTGTACCTGTCATGTTTGGTGTCCCTCAGGGTGTACCTGTCATGTTTAGTGTCCCTCAGGGTGTACCTGTCATGTTTAGTGTCCCTCAGGGTGTATCTGTCATGTTTAGTGTCCCTCAGGGTGTACCTGTCATGTTTAGTGTCCCTCAGGGTGTATCTGTCATGTTTAGTGTCCCTCAGGGTGTATCTGTCATGTTTAGTGTCCCTCAGGGTGTACCTGTCATGTTTGGTGTCCCTCAGGGTGTACCTGTCATGTTTGGTGTCCCTCAGGGTGTACCTGTCATGTTTATTGTCCCTCAGGGTGTACCTGTCATGTTTAGTGTCCCTCAGGGTGTATCTGTCATGTTTAGTGTCCCTCAGGGTGTACCTCTCATGTTTGGTGTCCCTCAGGGTGTACCTGTCATGTTTGGTGTCCCTCAGGGTGTACCTGTCATGTTTGGTGTCCCTCAGAGTTTAGTCATTATAAATTAAGCAATGTCTAACATTATCCCTTAGGAAATATCTTCTGTATTATTGTATTGTTAATAAAGTTGGTTGAATAAAAAAAAGTCTGTATAGAGGAGCCTTCCAATTGGTTTAAAGCCTAAGTTTGAAAGGATATAGAAAGTACATTGTATTAGCCAATAGTGTTTGTGATAGCAGGAGGAGGAAAAGCCCCAGAAATACACATTTTAAAAACTATAGAATGTGTCACTGTGTCATAAATGAAAACATGTACATGCTGCTCACTGACACTGTGTGTATATGAGAGGTACCAGCAGGGATGGTACGTGCTGCTCACTGACACTGTGTGTATATGAGAGGTACCAGCAGGGATGGTACGTGCTGCTCACTGTGTGTATATGAGATACCCAGCAGGGATGGTACGTGCTGCTCACTGTGTGTATATGAGAGGTACCCAGCAGGGATGGTACGTGCTGCTCACTGTGTGTATATGAGAGGTGCCCAGCAGGGATGGTACGTGCTGCTCACTGTGTGTATATGAGAGGTGCCCAGCAGGGATGGTACGTGCTGCTCACTGTGTGTATATGAGATACCCAGCAGGGATGGTACGTGCTGCTCACTGTGTGTATATGAGAGGTGCCCAGCAGGGATGGTACGTGCTGCTCACTGTGTGTATATGAGAGGTGCCAGCAGGGATGGTATGTGCTGCTCACTGTGTGTATATGAGAGGTGCCAGCAGGGATGGTACGTGCTACTCACTGTGTGTATATGAGAGGTGCCCAGCAGGGATGGTACGTGCTGCTCACTGTGTGTATATGAGATACCCAGCAGGGATGGTACGTGCTGCTCACTGTGTGTATATGAGAGGTACCCAGCAGGGATGGTACGTGCTGCTCACTGTGTGTATATGAGAGGTGCCAGCAGGGATGGTACGTGCTACTCACTGTGTGTATATGAGAGGTGCCCAGCAGGGATGGTACGTGCTGCTCACTGTGTGTATATGAGATACCCAGCAGAGATGGTACGTGCTGCTCACTGTGTGTATATGAGAGGTACCCAGCAGGGATGGTACGTGCTGCTCACTGTGTGTATATGAGAGGTGCCCAGTAGGGATGGTACGTGCTGCTCACTGTGTGTGTATGAGAGGTGCCCACCAGGGATGGTACGTGCTGCTCACTGTGTGTATATGAGAGGTGCCCAGCAGGGATGGTACGTGCTGCTCACTGTGTGTATATGAGAGGTACCCAGCAGGGATGGTACGTGCTGCTCACTGTGTGTATATGAGAGGTACCCAGCAGGGATGGTACATGCTGCTCACACACTGTGTGTATATGAGAGGTGCCCAGCAGGGATGGTACGTGCTGCTCACTGTGTGTATATGAGAGGTGCCCAGCAGGGATGGTACGTGCTGCTCACACACTGTGTGTATATGAGAGGTGCCCAGCAGGGATGGTACATGCTACTCACTGTGTGTATATGAGAGGTACCAGCAGGGATGGTACATGCTACTCACTGTGTGTATATGAGAGGTGCCCAGCAGGGATGGTACATGCTGCTCCCTGTGTGTATATGAGAGATACCCAGCAGGGATGGTACGTGCTGCTCACTGTGTGTATATGAGAGGTGCCCAGCAGGGATGGTACGTGCTGCTCACTGTGTGTATATGAGAGGTGCCCAGCAGGGATGGTACGTGCTGCTCACTGTGTGTATATGAGAGGTGCCCAGCAGGCATGGTACGTGCTGCTCACTGTGTGTATATGAGAGGTGCCCAGCAGGGATGGTACGTGCTGCTCACTGTGTGTATATGAGAGGTGCCCAGCAGGGATGGTACGTGCTGCTCACTGTGTGTATATGAGAGGTGCCAGCAGCAGGGATGGTACGTGCTGCTCACTGTGTGTATATGAGAGGTGCCAGCAGCAGGGATGGTACGTGCTGCACACTGTGTGTATATGAGAGGTGCCCAGCAGGGATGGTACGTGCTGCTCACTGTGTGTATATGAGAGGTGCCCAGCAAGGATGGTACGTGCTGCTCACTGTGTGTATATAGAAGGTGCCCAGCTTCTTTGGCAAATGTTGCTCACGATGTACATATTAGCGAAGCACTGCATATATAGCACAAGTAAATGAAAGGTGTCCAGCAGGGTTGACATGACCTGCTCAGTGTATTTATATCAGAAATTCCCAAAAGGGCTGGAAAGTGCTATTCACTGTATATACAGTATAAATGAAAGAAATCCTGCATGGATGGCATGAGTATAGATGAGTGGAGCCAAGCAGGGCTGGTATGTCCTGGCTCTTGCCCATCGGGGATCAATTGTGCTAATCAGTGTGTGTATTACAGGTGCCCATCAAGGTTGGTACCTGCTGCTCACTTTGTGTATATAAGATGTGCCCAGCAGGACTGGCATGTGCTGCTCCCTGTGCTTATATAAGAGATGACCAAGAGGGCTGATGTATGCTGCTCATTGTGTGCATATGATTGACATGTGCTGCTCACTGTGTATATAAATTAAAGCCTTGCAGGGTTGGCATGAATTGTTTATTGTGTATATATAAAGTATCCATTGAGGAGGCATGTGCACCTGTGTTTATGAGAGGGAGGTGGCCATGAGGACTGGCATGTGCTGTAAGAGGAGCTCAATTGGACAGGTTTATACAGCTCACCGTCAAGAGGTGCTCAGCAGGATTGCTATAGGGTGATCACTGCAGGGATGGCATGTGTGCAGATGAAAGGTGCCCAGCAGGATTGCTATAGGGTGATCACTGCAGGGATGGCATGTGTGCAGATGAAAGGTGCCCAGCAGGATTGCTATAGGGTGATCACTGCAGGGATGGCATGTGTGCAGATGAAAGGTGCCCAGCAGGATTGCTATAGGGTGATCACTGCAGGGATGGCATGTGTGCAGATGAAAGGTGCCCAGCAGGATTGCTATAGGGTGATCACTGCAGGGATGGCATGTGAGCAGATGAAAGGTGTCCAGCAGGATTGCTATAGGGTGATCACTGCAGGGATGGCATGTGTGCAGATGAAAGGAGCCCAGCAGGATTGCTATAGGGTGATCACTGCAGGGATGGCATGTGTGCAGATGAAAGTAGCCCAGCAGGATTGCTATATGGTGATCACTGCAGGGATGGCATGTGTGCAGATGAAAGGTGCCCAGCAGGATTGCTATAGGGTGATCACTGCAGGGATGGCATGTGTGCAGATGAAAGGAGCCCAGCAGGATTGCTATAGGGTGATCACTACAGGGATGGCATGTGTGCAGATGAAAGGTGCCCAGCAGGATTGCTATAGGGTGATCACTGCAGGGATGGCATGTGTGCAGATGAAAGTAGCCCAGCAGGATTGCTATATGGTGATCACTGCAGGGATGGCATGTGTGCAGATGAAAGGTGCCCAGCAGGATTGCTATATGGTGATCACTGCAGGGATGGCATGTGTGCAGATGAAAGGTGCCCAGCAGGATTGCTATAGGGTGATCACTGCAGGGATGGCATGTGTGCAGATGAAAGGTGCCCAGCAGGATTGCTATAGGGTGATCACTGCAGGGATGGCATGTGTGCAGATGAAAAGAGTCCAGCAGGATTGCTATAGGGTGATCACTGCAGGAATGGCATGTGTGCAGATGAAAGGAGCCCAGCAGGATTGCTATAGGGTGATTACTGTAGGGATGGCATGTGTGCAGATGAAAGGAGCCCAGCAGGATTGCTATAGGGTGATCACTGCAGGGATGGCATGTGTGCAGATGAAAGGTGCCCAGCAGGATTGCTATAGGGTGATCACTACAGGGATGGCATGTGTGCAGATGAAAGGTGCCCAGCAGGATTGCTATAGGGTGATCACTATAGGGATGGCATGTGTGCAGATGAAAGGAGCCCAGCAGGATTGCTATAGGGTGATCACTGCAGGGATGGCATGTGTGCAGATGAAAGGTGCCCAGCAGGATTGCTATAGGGTGATCACTACAGGGATGGCATGTGTGCAGATGAAAGGTGCCCAGCAGGATTGCTATAGGGTGATCACTATAGGGATGGCATGTGTGCAGATGAAAGGAGCCCAGCAGGATTGCTATATGGTGATCACTACAGGGATGGCATGTGTGCAGATGAAAGGAGCCCAGCAGGATTGCTATAGGGTGATCACTACAGGGATGGCATGTGTGCAGATGAAAAGAGCCCAGCAGGATTCCTATAGGGTGATCACTGCAGGGATGGCATGTGTGCAGATGAAAGGTGCCCAGCAGGATTGCTATAGGGTGATCACTGCAGGGATGGCATGTGTGCAGATGAAAGTAGCCCAGCAGGATTGCTATAGGGTGATCACTGCAGGGATGGCATGTGTGCACATGAAAGGTGCCCAGCAGGATTGCTATAGGGTGATCCCTGCAGGGATGGCATGTGTGCAGATAAAAGGTGCCCAGCAGGATTGCTATAGGGTGATCACTGCAGGGATGGCATGTGTGCAGATGAAAGGTGCCCAGCAGGATTGCTATAGGGTGATCACTGCAGGGATGGCATGTGTGCAGATGAAAGGTGCCCAGCAGGATTGCTATAGGGTGATCACTGCAGGGATGGCATGTGTGCAGATGAAAGGAGCCCAGCAGGATTGCTATAGGGTTATTACTGCAGGGATGGCATGTGTGCAGATGAAAGGTGCCCAGCAGGATTGCTATAGGGTTATTACTGCAGGGATGGCATGTGTGCAGATGAAAGGTGCCCAGCAGGATTGCTATAGGGTGATCACTGCAGGGATGGCATGTGTGCAGATGAAAGGTGCCCAGCAGGATTGCTATAGGGTTATTACTGCAGGGATGGCATGTGTGCAGATGAAAGGTGCCCAGCAGGATTGCTATAGGGTGATCACTACAGGGATGGCATGTGTGCAGATGAAAAGAGCCCAGCAGGATTGCTATAGGGTGATCACTACAGGGATGGCATGTGTGCAGATGAAAGTAGCCCAGCAGGATTGCTATAGGGTGATCACTGCAGGGATGGCATGTGTGCAGATGAAAGGTGCCCAGCAGGATTGCTATAGGGTGATCCCTGCAGGGATGGCATGTGTGCAGATGAAAGGTGCCCAGCAGGATTGCTATAGGGTGATCACTGCAGGGATGGCATGTGTGCAGATGAAAGGTGCCCAGCAGGATTGCTATAGGGTGATCACTGCAGGGATGGCATGTGTGCAGATGAAAGGTGCCCAGCAGGATTGCTATAGGGTGATCACTGCAGGGATGGCATGTGTGCAGATGAAAGGTGCCCAGCAGGATTGCTATAGGGTGATCACTGCAGGGATGGCATGTGTGCAGATGAAAGGTGCCCAGCAGGATTGCTATAGGGTGATCACTACAGGGATGGCATGTGTGCAGATGAAAGGTGCCCAGCAGGATTGCTATAGGGTGATCACTGCAGGGATGGCATGTGTGCAGATGAAAAGAGCCCACCAGGATTGCTATAGGGTGATCACTGCAGGGATGGCATGTGTGCAGGTGAAAGGTGCCCAGCAGGATTGCTATAGGGTGATCACTGCAGGGATGGCATGTGTGCAGATGAAAGGAGCCCAGCAGGATTGCTATAGGGTGATCACTGTAGGGATGGCATGTGTGCAGATGAAAGGTGCCCAGCAGGATTGCTATAGGGTGATCACTGCAGGGTTGGCATGTGTGCAGATGAAAGGAGCCCAGCAGGATTGCTATAGGGTGATCACTGCAGGGATGGCATGTGTGCAGATGAAAGGAGCCCAGCAGGATTGCTATAGGGTGATCACTGTAGGGATGGCATGTGTGCAGATGAAAGGTGCCCAGCAGGATTGCTATAGGGTGATCACTGCAGGGTTGGCATGTGTGCAGATGAAAGGAGCCCAGCAGGATTGCTATAGGGTGATCACTGTAGGGATGGCATGTGTGCAGATGAAAGGTGCCCAGCAGGATTGCTATAGGGTGATCACTGCAGGGATGGCATGTGTGCAGATGAAAAGAGCCCAGCAGGATTGCTATAGGGTGATCACTACAGGGATGACATGAGTGCAAATGATAGGTGCCCAGCAGGATTGCTATAGGGTGATCACTGCAGGGATGGCATGTGTGCAGATGAAAGGTGCCCAGCAGGATTGCTATAGGGTGATTACTGCAGGGATGGCATGTGTGCAGCTTAAAGGAGCCCAGCAGGATTGCTATAGGGTGATTACTACAGGGATGGCATGTGTGCAGATTAAAGGAGCCCAGCAGGATTGCTATAGGGCTGGCACATGCTTTTCAAGAAAGTCTGCAGGGATGGCATGTGTATACATGAGAAGCCCAGCAGGGATCACGTGCTGCTTGGTCACTGTGTGTATATGATCGGGGCCCAGCAGGACTTGACAAGGCAGTCACTATGTGTATAAATGGTGCCCATATGGCCTAGCATAAGAAATTCACTGTGTGCATAGGAGAGGTGCCCAGCAGGGCTGGCACAGGCATCTCACTGGGTTAGTAAAAAAGTATGGCCATTATATAAATCTATACAGACTGCACCTGGTATAAACCACTGTGTTGTTAGACAATGACGTCAGACACCTATTGCCAGAAAACTCCTCCATCAGGTTGTTGTATACACAGTTTGTGGCTATAACATAATCATCTTTATTTCTCTCTTTTTCCTCCAATATCTGTAGGATTTAAACTTCCTGCATAGCCAACAGCATCTAAATATCCTTGCATTTAGCAGCTAACATTTAATATAAACCCTCCTTATGACTCCCATGCTTTGCCTGGCCACTACAAATCACTTTTACACTACAGAGGCATAAGAAACGCAAACATCAAAATAATTGGAAAATGTTTATTAAAGCCAATGAATATATACATGAGAAGCACTTGGTCCAATCAAAGGGCAGTTAAAAGGACATGAAACCCACATTTTTCTTAATGATTCAGATAGAGCATGTGATTTTACATAACTTTCCAATTTACTCCTATTAACTAATTTGCTTTGTTCTCTGGTTTTCGGCTGTTGAAAAGCATACCTAAATATGCTCAGAGCAACAATGCAGCACTGGGAGCTAGCTGCCAATTGGTGGATGCACGTATGCTTCTCTTGCCATTGGCTTAGCTGATCTTTTCAGCTAATTCCCAGTAGTGCTTTGCTGCTCCTTCAACAAAGAATGCCAAAAGAACAAAGCAAATGTGACAAAAGGTGTAAATTGGAAAGTTTATTAAAACTGTATTCTCTATCTGAATCATTTTTGGGGTTTCATGTCCCTTTAACAAAAATATCAGTTTCAAACAATGTAACTGAAAAAAGGTATTTTGAAATCAGAAGTAACTGGGAGTGAATTGATCCTGAATATTTACAATAAAAGTGAATTTAAATCTATATAAAGTGCTGTAGACACAACGTATTAATAAGGTAGTTAAACAGAACAGTGTTAAAAGCCTTACACGTTTAATAAAAAGTGCATTTTAGTTTAATTTTACTTAACATAAATAAGTTTGGATTAGTAAACAAAATATATATTTACAACATTTTAGAATTTATTTAGACAAATATAACTTTTTTTTAATAAAGTGAAATGAAAAAATAAGTCAGTCATTTTTACTCAAATATAGGAAAGGATACATTTAAAAGGGTGCTTTTTAACAAAGAATAGAATGAGAACAAAGCAAATTTGATAATAGAAGTAATTTCAAAACTTATTTGAAATCATGTGCTCTATTTGAACCATGAAAGAAAAATGTGGGCGTTGCATGTCCCTTTAAGTCAAAAGCATCACCCTAAAGTTACTTAGCATTGCGCAACGGCGAGATAAAAAAAAAATATATATATATAAAAATGAATGGGAGCGCAAGCTTCTCTTTTATTGTCTTCCCAATGTTAAGGTAGTAAAATAAGAGGATGTGAAGTAATGCAGTTTAAACTTTATTTTGATAACAATGGTTCATTTTACTTACTGGAGTGTATTTAAATGTTTGCAAACAACGCATTTACCTTTATTTTGTGATTTAAAATAGCTGATTTTGCCAATATAAACCACCACATATACTGAAGATATGAGTAACAAAAATAAAAAATCTAATAGGAGACAATACCACTATTTAATCCCCCTGTGTGTGTGTGGGGTGAGAGATTTTTGTATCTGAAATAGCTGGTTGTGCTCATTGAACTCCCCAACCATAATTAACATTTCAATACCTAACTATGAGGATGTTTTTTTTTTTTAGTACATAAATATCATTAGCAGCTCAGCTCATTTTAAAGGCTTGTCCAGCAGGTGATGTTTATAATGAGAGAAAAAAAAACATTTCAAATACAAAAATAAACATGAAGGAATAATTTCCTATACATTTAATACTCTGCAGTAGGTATAATAAGACATTTGGAACGCATTAAAAGGAAAACACATTTATAGTTGTGTCCCTTTAACTTCATGCATGTTCCTTTGATATTTTTTTACTATGGCTGAGTTTATAGCACTAGGTTTATTGTAAACTTTGATGAATGAATGCACCGACAGGGCAGTGGGAATGGCTCCTTTCAGCCAATGAGGAATGAAGTATCAATTGCACATACGGTTAGTTTAAGCATAGATTTATACAACCTTTAAAGGGACATTAAACTCAAAGCGTTTCTTTCACGATATAAATAGAGCATACATTTATAAGGAACATTACAAGTCACTTATATTATCAAATCTGCTTTATTCTCTTGTTATCCTTTGTAGAAAGAAATAAAATTCACTACTGGGAGCTAGCTGAACACACACAAGAGGCATCTATGTGCAGCTACTATGATGATGTTCCTTTCATTAAAACTGGGAGATATTAATGTACGTGGTTGTATTAAAGTGTTTTCCGGTTTTGGTACAATGTTGAGTTGGAAGCAGTGGTATTTGTATTCTGCCATCATGGTTCTTGTGCGAAATAGCCACAGAAACCTGACCATTGCTCGGCTGCGGCTGCCAACTGGACGTCACAATTTGATGCACATAAACGCCTATCATAGACTGCTGAGTTATACAGCAACGTTCTCTTGCAATCACAAGCAGCATTGGAGTGCGACTTCTCAATTCTATTTCTTCACCAGGTACAGTAGAACCATAACCAATGAGCTCTGGCTTTTCTCCAGGCTGTTGGACAGAAACAGGGTAACGTCCATTCCAGCAGCATTAAAGGGGCACTAAACCGTGGACCTAATAGCAAGGTAGATACCGTACGGTGCTGCTAACATACTGTGATTGTAAACCTTTACCCTTAAATAGATATATAAATGTTTATTTAACCCCATATGTGCTGGAACTCATCCCCTTTGGTTGCCATAGCCAGATGCAGGTTTTTAATATGCTCATGTTGGCGTTACGGCCAATCACATGCCTTACCGCCGCCTCTAGAGTATGAACCCTGCACGCTCTTGTGTCCTGCAAGATGAACAGAGGTGAAAGTTGGACTGAGTCTAGTTATACTACAGCACTTTCACAGATGTTTTTCCCCTTTAATCACCATGTAGAGGAGGGACACAAGAGTGTGGTTTTGCACTTACTCTAAGGGAACGAGTGGTATGGCACATGACTGGATCTACCTCTTGTTGGTTAGCATAAACAAACTGCCTACAGTTACAGGCTACTTAAGGATGTATTGTTGCCTAGCACACACACAGGGGTTAAGTAAACTACTTTAACTATCAATTTGGGGGTAACCGCTTACAAACACAACAAGTTGGCAGTGCCACAAATCATATGCACTACTATTAGAGCTATGGTTCCAACCTGGCTATATGTCACATAGTCCTGGGGTTTAAGGACTGTATTGCTGAATGCATGTGTCTTGCTAAGCACTCTGATCTTTATGAGACCCTGACAATCTGGGTCACGATGCGCATGCAGGGAGAAGCAGCTGATCTCAATGACGAATTAGCTTCTAATGTGAGTGAGCACTTATTACCTGCACACTTACAGTTAACCACAGATTATGCAAGAATACAAACACTACTGTTCCCTAAATTAATAAAAATAAACAGGCCTAGTTTCCACTGTGTAAATTGGTGGGAACATAAACCATCTCCATAGACATTAAAATGCCACTGTAGCATTAAAGTGACATGCTCTATTGCATTAGAGCAGTGTTTCCCAACCGCGGTCTTCAAGTACCCCCCAACAGTCCTGGTTTTCATTATAGCTGAACTAGAGCACATGTGAAATAATCATCTGATGGATGAGAGCAGGTTAGTAACCATGGTTACTGATCAGCTGATTACTTCACCTGTGCACTGGTTCCGCTATAATAAAAACTAGGCTTGTTGGGGGTACTTGAGGACTGCGGTTGGGAAACACTGCATTAGAGCATGTAGGTTTAACACTTGCTGTAATGCTCTGTGATTAAACCCCATAGGAGGTGTTAATCACATGGTTTAAGCCCCACAGAGCACTGCTGGTCTTGAGTAGAAACTGCCTCTGAGCCAATCAGCAGCGCTTGCAGCAGGATCCAGATGTGGATCTAGCGCTGCTGATATTAACAATAAAATGGGGTTTTAATGGAGATACTTGTTACCACTTATTTATGTATATAATGCAATGGCGCATGTCACCTCGTGCCTAAATTTAAAAACATAAGTTAAGTCCTGACAATAAAGTCCATTTTATCACTTGGTTAGAGACTGTAAAGCTTGTTTGTAATATAAATGCGTTGCTGTATTAGTGTGTCTCGTACAGACAAATGTTTAATGTTTCCATTTAGGTAGGATCCCAAAATAAAAAAAAAATAAAAAAAAAAGTTTTCTTAAGGTCCAGTTAACACTTAAGACATTAAATATTTATGAAATGTGGATGAATTGAATACTGAGAACAATATTTTTATAAAAATAGTACATATAAATCTCTGGTATGTAGTGGCTGTATAGTGAACCATTAACAGCAATTTTTTAATTTAAGAAGTCTGCATACTATTCATGGTACACCTTCTTCGTGAATTTCTGCGATTTTGTCTATGGACCGGAGCAGTTCACCCACTAGATTTAACGTTTCGGCACCGGACAGTAGCTGCCTATAAGGAGTAGTAAAATGAGAGAAAAGAAGTGTAAATCACAGATTAATACACAGATAACTACTTTGCAAATTACTGGTTAATTATTAAAATGCAAATATTATTACAACACAAAGCTAAATGAGACGCAATATTTTCCTTGTGATATTTATTAGAACCGATTTTAATATGGAAGGCAGACATTTAAAAAAAAAAAAAAAAGACAGACCTTGTAATCCAGTATAGCAGTTTGATATATCCCTAAATGCCAGTAAACATCTATACTGCAGTATCCATTGTGCATAAACATACATTTCCTATTTAGTTAATCACCAATGAATCAAATTGGCTGGATATAGTTTTTTTTTTTAACAACTTTCCAATTTACTGCTAATATTAATTTTATTTAGTTCCCTTAGTATCCTTTGTTAACTCAGGAGTGTACACATGTCTATTGCTATCTGGCAGCAATGTTATACAATGTTGCAAACACTGCTGAAGATATGTGCACGCGCCTAAGCTCCTATCCGCATACCTAGGCATATGCTTTAACAAAGGATGACAAAGTGATTTTGATAATACAAGCAAAATGGAAAGTTGTTTAAATTGACATACTATTTCTGAATTATGAATGTTAATTTTGACTTTACTATCCCTTTAACAAATTTATTTGCTGCACTCCCATATGTTTCATAGAAACGTTAAAAAGGGCATTATAGATTTTGTAAATAGTTGTCATGGTGAATAATTGTGAATATCTGTCAATTAAATTGAATAGATGGACAAGACAAGGTTGCCCTTTGTCTCCGTTGATTTTTAATCTCTTATTGGAACCATTGGCAACTTGGTTAAAAAGTAAATATGAAGGGTTAAAAGATAGCAAATGAAGAGATCCAGCTAGTAATGTATGCTGATAACTTATATAGTATTTGTGAATAAAATACATGTAAATTTCCGAAAAATAATAGAGTTAATGAATATGGTTTGTTTACTGGATTTTAAATTAACAGAAACAAGTCAGAGATTATCTGGCTCTCCAAGGAGGAGAATAAGAATACTTGTCTTAGACTAAAGGGACATTAAACCAAAAACTAAGGGCCCAATGATCTACAGCTCTGCGCTCTGGCGAGATTATCTAAGATTCTAAGCAGTGTCGTCAGTACTGAGAGGTCCCTCTAAGACTTTTAGAAAGGCAATTTTTATCTTGAAAAATGTTTATCCCGCTATGCAGAGTTATGTATGTGACAGAAAAACAAATAAGTTGCAATATAATACTCAAAAAAATCCCCAAAAGATTTTCTTAATTGATATTCATGACGATAAATCATCAGACCCTTTATCTCTATAATGGTTATACATGAACAGTATAAAAAATGCACCATGCATATTAATTTTGCTAATTTTTCCTGTAATTTAACACTGAAAACTGTCTTTTGTCCACTACACCAGGCAGGCGATACAGTAACTGCTTTGAGAGTGCAGAAGCTCAGGGGCAGTGGGGGGGAAAACAATTTTCTAAATTTAAATTACAGGAAAAAAACAACCAAGGGCATTAAAAATGTTTTTCACTACACTTAATTAAACATTTTAAGGGTAAGTGTATAGTATCGGTCCTTGAAATTGTAAATTTACCATTTCTATAAAATGCACCTGATGGTTTGATTTTTACTCATACCTAGGCACTGCCATAAGGCGTAAGTCAGCTTTAAACAAAGCCAAATCTTTGGTTAGCAAGAAATTAACTATGTGGCATTTATAAGGGAAAATAATCTACTTACTTTATGGAAGACTGTGCACCACTGACAACTTTGTGAAGGTTCTCTAAAGCGAGGGATGCGTTCTGTTTTACTGCGTTCATACCTGCAGTTTCTCCTTTACGTAGAGCCTCGTTCTCAGACTTATACGTGTTTAGCTGAATCTAAAAGTGACAGTGATAAAATAAATGAAACCAATGATGAGAATCTAAGGCATTCACTAAACGTACACACATCACTTCCCAGAATGCTTTTCTGCACATAAACCTTTGCTCCTTATGAGAATATTTATTTAGCACTTAGCACCTCATTAGGCTGTACATATCCCCTTACACAGATGCAGGTGAAATCTCAAGTCTCTTGTCCTTTGTGAAGTATCTTATATAATAAAAGGCCAAGTGTGTTTGTCCAAAGCTGTCATGCGTAGTAGAGACTGCGCGCGAGGACAAACACACCTGGCCTTCCAACTGACCTCCTCCTGGCATCGCGTGTGGTGTAGGCGTGACCGGCTGCGACGTGGACGTGACCGGGCGTGGGCGGGGCCGGGCGTGACGTGGACGGGGCCAGATGCCGACTGCAGTCAGTGAGACTGAGAGCTCTAAAAAGGGGGGATAGAGAGAGCAGCAGAAGAGGGGGGGATAAAGAGAGGGAGAGAGACAGCAAAAGAGAGGGAGAGAGACAGCAAAAGAGAGGGGGGGGAGAGAGCAAAAGAGAGAGGGGGTAGAGAGAGCAAAAGAGAGGGGGGAGAGAGTAAAAAAAAAAGAGGGGGAGAGAGTGCAAAAGTGGGGGAGAGAGCGCAAAAGAGAGGGGGAGTGAGCAAACAAGAGGAGAGAGCAAATGAGAGGAGAGAGAGAGCAGAGGAGAGAGAGAGCAAAAGAGAGGGGGGAGAGAGAGCAAAAGAGAGGGGGGAGAGAGAGCAAAAGAGAGGGAGGAGAGAGAGAGAGAGCAAAAGAGAGGGATGAGAGAGAGAGAGCAAAAGAGAGGGGGGAGAGAGAGAGAGCAAAAGAGAGGGGAGAGAGAGAGCAAAAGAGAGGGGAGAGAGAGCAAAAGAGAGGGGAGAGAGAGAGCAAAAGAGAGGGGAGAGAGAGAAAAAGAGAGGGGGGAGAGAGAGAGCAAGGGGTGGGACCGCTGTACTGCAAAAAATGGCCCGTGTACACAGGCTTTAGGACTAGTTATTAATAAAGAAGTCAGCTGATAATTGCTTATATGGGCCTTGTATATATTTGTATTAGGTATGGGCATTTAGCAGCTAACGGTGTGGATGTAGAAGGCCGCTCGTGGGCTTCAGCTATTTTCAGTGCCGGATTTATGTTTGTGAAAGATCACCACACTAAGATCTGGATTTGCACAGATCCTAGTGTGATGATCTTTCAAAAGAATCAATCCGGCACTGATAATTGCCCAAGTTACACGAGTGGCCGCATATTTCCGCATTCAGCAGCTAACAAAGCTGCCGAATGCCCAAGCCTAATTTGTATAATGTATACCCCTTTTTTACCTCTGTGATTACCTTGTAGCTTAGCCTCTGCAGACTGCCCGCTTATTTCAGTGCTTTTTACAAATTTGCATTTTAGCCAATCAGTGCTGGTTCCTGCCTAATTCCACTGGAGTGAGCACAATGTTATCTATATGGCACACATGAACTAGCACTATCTGGCTGAGAAAAAGCTAATAAAATGCACTGAGATAAGCGGCGGCCTGCAGGGGCTTAGAAACAAGCAGATATGTAAATGTTATAAAGTATATTAAAGTAATTGTAAAGTTGAATAAATTACTGCCCAGTATATAAAAGTAATCTTTAAAACAGGGGCAATTTAATTCATTAACATTTTGAAAGACGCTTTTTTTAAAAAAATATTTACCATTGAGTGCTGAAAAACATTGCGCTGTTCCTCCGCCCGCATCTCATAATGCATTTAGCGGATCGATGACAAATCTGGCTTGCTCAAATTGTGGCGGGGCTCACGAGCAAGATGGGGCATGCAACGATTGGAGGAAGCCGGATTTTTCATCGATCTGCCAAATACAGTATGAAATGCGGGCGAGGAACGGCGCAATGTTTACCAGCACTCAATAGCAAATATTTAATTCATTAACATTTCGAAAGGCACTTATTTTTTTTAAAGTGCCCCTGTTTTAAAGTTTACTTAGATACTGGGCAGTAATTTAATAAACTTTACAATCACTTTAATATAACAATGTAGGTTGTACAAAGCTGGGTAGTAAAGGTGTTACCTAGCTTTTTAAACAATAAAAAAAAAATCAAGTAGACTGTTCCTTTAATTGTGCATCATCTGCAAACACTGACACCTGACTACATTCTTACATTATTTGGCATTTATGTACTTAAAACTTTTGGGATGTATATTGCTTTCTTAAAGGGACACTAAACCCACATTTTTCTTTCATGATTCAGATAGAGCAGGCAATTTTAAGCAACTATTTAATTTACTCCTATTATCAATTTTCCTTTGTTCTCTTGGTATCTTTATTTTAAAAGCAGAAAATAAAAGCTTAGGAGCCAGCCCATTTTAGGTTCAGCACCTGGGTAGCGCTTGCTGATTGGTGCCTAAATGTAGCCCGCTATCAAGGGTGCTGAACCCAAAATTGGACGGCTCATAAGCGTACATTCTTGATTTTTCAAATAAAGATACCAAAAGAACAAAGTAAAATTGCTAATAGGATTAAATTAGAAAGTTGCTTAAAATTGCTGCTCTATTTGAATCATGAAAAAAAATTGGGTTTAGTGTCCCTTTAAACTGCTTTTCCTTTTCTAGCTTAGCCCATTTAATTATTACTGGAATAAGAAAATGATGTAATGTGTTATTGCACTGTTGCTTTCTATACCTATGTGTTTAACCCATACACGTTTTCCAGTTCAGAGCGGACTTAAACAAAGTGTTAAAAACATAATCCTATGCAAGTAATAATGCGTTATGCGCTTTTATCCTGCACATATTTTGCTGCAGACAGAGTCATAGGACACTGCGTCTGTCTCAAGCACATAATGTGTCAAGTGACGTCACTGGTGTTAAGCACATAGACAGCAGATTGTCAGTAAGCTGCTTCTAATAGTGATAATGTTTAACAGAAATATGTGTATAGTGCAAAAGGCTTCTAATGCTATTAAAGGGACATGAAACCCAAACATTTTCTTTCATGAATCAGATAGAGAATATAATTTTAAACAACTTTCCAATTTACTTCTATTATCTAATTTGTTTCATTCTCTTAGTATCATTTGTTAAAAAGCATATCTAGATAGGCTAATGAGCTTGGAGCTAGCTGCTGATTGGTGGCTGAACGTGTATGCCCATTTTCATTGGCTTACACATGTGTTCAGATAGCTCACAGGAGAGTGAAGCAAAATTGATGACAGATTGTTTAAAAATGTATAATCTATCTGAATCATGAAAGAACATTTTTGGGTTTCATGTTTTTTTAAGAGTGCATATTAGTACAAATTCAATACTTATTCTTAAAGATATTTATTTCCGTTAGAAACTGAAGGTGATGAATTGCAAAACATAAAAAAATCTACCACTCAACAACAGAAAATATAATAAAATATAATTTTGCACACGCGACGGGTCTCTCCCTCTGAGAAGTCAGCGTTCCTGGGATGGTCCAGCGGAGGAGGGGCGGGGCATAGACGTTTAAAATGTACTCAGGTCCCTGGGAGGTAGCTTAGAAAATACTAATTCAAATTAAAACACAGTGCATAATAAAGGTGCTAAGTGATATATTACCAATTTATTTATTTCAATAAACACATGAAGTACATTTTTATTTTCCATACGTATCACATATATTAATTTATGGTACTTTATTAGCGTTTTAGCCTCTCAGCTGCCTCCCAGGGACCTCAGTGCATTTTAAACATTAGAACAAGTTAATATTTTCCCTCAGATGTGAAGACGTGGGGGCTCACAGGAACTGTAGTGACAGAACAGGAAGTATCATGATCCCACAGCACCGCCTGTAATGAAAAAGCCGGTGTCGTGACGGTGCTAAATTCCGATGGGCCACTCTCATGCTACAGTAACACCAGTCCACCAATCACCTGCCCCTCCACCACGGGATCATCCCAGGAACGCTGACTGCTCAGAGGGAGAGACCTGTGACGTGTGCGCTCAGGATCTTCTCTTCAGTCGCCGCTAAGCCTGTTCACAAGGGGTGAGTGATGTTACTTCTGGGCGTGGCTAAAAATCGCACACTAAGTTTTTAAATCGTGGCCGTTAAAAGCGGTTTAAAAACCGCATATGTGGTTAATCGTGCAGCCCTAGAACAAAGTACTATGTTTTGGGTTTTCTTATTACCTGAAGAAGAGCCACTTCCTGTTTTAATTTTGTGACATTATTTTCAGCCTTTGTTGCTCTTTTCTGCAAAACATAAAAGGAAAAAATGAAGATAAATGTTCCAAAAGAAGAAGAAATCTTAGTTTAAAGGGAGAGTAAAGACCTTGTAATTACAAAACATTTCTGTTATGCGCCTTTAGAATAACATATCAGCCAAGTCTAAAGGTTTTTAAAACAAATTAGTCTTGTTTGCTGCAATTGTTTTTCATAAGACAAACTCCGCCCACACCTTGCCTTATTTGGCAGAGCCAATCTGGTCTTGAAAGTGCACACAACAAGGGTAGTCACGGTCATTATGTTAGTATAAAGGGTGCTTGGTATAATATGTAAATAACATTGTGCTGCCCTGATGCGCTACTAATTGGCAGCTTTTCTCTGTCTGTAGCCCTCTCCTACAATATTTGTAGTGTTCTACAGTCCACCGATATATCTCTTGAAAAGCCATGAGTATATTAATTTTATCTCCTCTGCTGTAGCAGTTAGGGGCAGATAGAAATGAGCTCCTGCACTGATCCTGTCGTAGGACCAGGGGACTGGATACTGCAGGATACTCTCCAGCCTCAAAAAAAAGTTCTGTAAAATCAGGGATGCAGATACCCATATGTCAGACTTCCGTAGGGAGTAGGGGAACGTTACTAATCCCTTTGTCATTAATATTTAAAGGGATATTAAAGTTAAGATTAAACATGCTTGTTTTAAACAACTTTACAATTTACTTCTATTATCAAATTAGTTTTGTTCTCTTGATATCCTTTGTTTAGAGTAAACCTAGTTAGGCTGATCAGAGCTTAGGAGCATGCACGTGTCTATAGCAGCAGTGTATGTATATTTGTATAACATTGCTATAAATAAAATTAATAATAAATAAACACTGCTGCTAGATGGCTAAAGACATGTGCACGCTCCTGAGCTCACCTAGGATTAGTCTTTAAAAAAAGGATATCAAGAGAACTAAAAAAAAATGCTAACGGAAGTAAATTGGAAAGTTGCTTAAAATCTCATGCTCTATCCCGTTCATTTAAGTTTAATTTTGACCTTACTGTCCCTTTAATTGTCATGGGATCAGTCATTGATTTTGTCCCCAAGTCTTGTGTGAGTCTTGTTGTAGAAAAGAGGACCAAGCGAACATCACCACACTCTGAAACCTCTTAAACATCTCCTGATTGGTTAAAAATGATAGTAAGGATCATTTGGTAAAGAGGGGGAATGACTACAAAGCACCAGGAAGGCACAAATACACAGTATGTCTAGTGATAGCAGCTTATGATTGAATGTCTCTTTATTTTCCATACATATCCCATTTAACACATATTGCTGTCTTTATAATATCTGTCTATACAAGAAGCTGTCAGCGTCTCCAGGTGTTATAGTTAGATTTACAAAAGGTTAAACCAAAACACTCTTGTGCCGTGCAACATTTTTTCACTGTAAGAGCAATCAAATTGCGGAACTCATTACCTAAGGAGGTAGTAAATGCCAAAACCTTAGATACATTTAAAAATGGTTTAGATACATTTCTGGCTAGATAAATAATTCAGGGATATGATAGCTTGTGTTAAATGGGTCACCTTTATTAATGGGATTAATTTAAGCTCAACTGGAGCTATTATTGTAAGTATATAGAGATTTGTATAGGTTGATCTTGATGGACTTCTGTCTTTAATCAACCTCATCTACTATGCAAAATGAACACTTAGACATTCTCAGTGTTCCTCCTTTCTACAGCTCGATAGTGAAGTAGAAATCCTGACAACTTAGTACGAAAAAGGGGAGGGAAGAGGAGAGAGAAAGAGAATGGCACTAAATAATGGTGACCCAATTTGTGATACTAAAATTTATATCAGATCAAAAGAGGGAGTGGGTGCTGTATACTGGTAGAGTGAACAAGACAAATAGTGGTAAAACCAACTTTAGAAGTGTATACAAAATAGCACTCCTCACCATAGGTACCACTGGTAATTTATATGTTTCTGAATAGAAAACACAAGAAATATGAAATGCTGTGTAATGATATACACACACTTATTTATAACATGGTAAGTCCCTTATGGATGGGAACACACTGTGGTTAAAAACAAACGTTATTAATTATTTATATTAAAAGAGGGGTAAAACACAAATAAAAGCAAATAGTGAGAACAAGGTAAATAGCACCAGAATGATCAAGTACTTAATTTTGTACTTGTTATATAGGTGAGTGGGCAAGTTATATCAGATAATACTTCCCTGCATAAATATTCAGCACAGATAATTTCTATGAATAGAATACAATTAAATGAATGTTAAAAGCTAATTTTTAAAAAAGCGCTAATGCCAATACAAATCAATATTCTCAGGAATTCCTATACTGAATTATAACAATTTAGAAAAACAACAAGCAATAGTACTAAATGCACAAATTGGGTACATTTAATATCTGCAAACAAAGAAAATATATAAAAAAGTTCATAAAACCAAAATGTGCAAGAAATTTACTTCACACCTCTACGCATTTCATCCAGATTGTGACTGGACTTCATCAAGGAGGATTAAGGGAATCGGATACTATCCGCTGGTAATTGGTTCCCTTTTAAAGTGTCCGTTGTCCATCATAGCCATTATTAATTGGTTGATGCTCTTTTTAATCCCAGAATTTTGACCAGTTCAATTTCATAATGGTTTCTAATACACACGCTCGTACACAATCTCTGCCCATGCAGTAGTGCTCACATTAAATGAATGTGTTAGGAGTAATTATGGATGTGGGTGGTAAAATAGATAGTTAATAGACATGTAGGTTAGTAAATGTTAGTAGAAAAATCCCAGAGCTACCTTAGAGATAATTGTGTCATATTAGCTGAAAGTGATGGATGACCATGCTAATGGTAAAATTACACACCATTAACTGATATACTCCTTAATAGATAGATATTCAACAATGTAACTCTGAAAATATGCAGTCAGATAAAGTATACAATATATATTGCAATTAAATAATGGGTGCTGCATATATCATATTCAATAAAGGCATTGAGGAGTAATGGTTTATTATTGTATCAAGTTATATGCATGGACATGCAATTTTAACCAAGGTTAAACAGAATGTTGTGTTAGATACATTGGGGCCGAATTATCATGCTGCGAATGCAGCAGGAAACTAAAGTTAACTCATCCGCCACCCAAGAGGTGGCGGATAGCAATTATCCCGATCAGATACGATCGGAATGATTAACACCCGCTGCTAGCGGGCCGATTGGGCGCAAGTGTGCAGGGGGCGGCATTGCACAAGCATTTCACTAGAAATGCTTGTGCAATGATAAATGCCGACAATGTATGCTGTCGGGCGGTCATGATCCGCTACAGTGGATCATGTTCGCTCAACACTTGATAAATAGGCCCCATATTATATAACTGCACAGCCGATGTGAACTTCCTAAATATCAAGCTACTATATCACTCTGATTCTTAAAGGGCCACTAAACCCAAAATCTTTCTTTCATGATTCAGATAGAGAATACAAATTTAAACAACATTACAATTTACTTCCATTATTTATTTTGCTTCAATTTTTAAATATCCATAGTTGAAGAAAAAGCAATGCACATGGTGAGCCAATCACACGAGGCTTCTATGTGCAGCAACCAATCAGCAGCTAGTGAGCATATCTAGATATGCTTTTCATCAAAAGAATATCAAGAGAATAAAACAAATGAGATAATATAAGTAAATTAGAAAGATGTTCAAAATTGCATTCTCTTTCTAAATAATAAAAGAAAAAATGTGGGTGGCATGTCCCTTTAAGTATGATTGTATATACGGTCTGAGAAAAAGGTATAGGTATTATAACCCCGCAATCTGTGCTAAATAGTAATTAGCGTAGATGTTAGCATAATCTAAGTCAAGATTTAAGTATTATGACCCCGTTATTTGTCACTATGTAACATGAGTAGCAAAAAAATTAAAAAAGTGGACCACTTAAACAAAACGCCAATGGGGATGATAACACGTGTAGGTTGTGTTAAGCTGAACAATTAAATACCCAATATCATAAAGGCTAGATAGCTTCCCATAGAGAGTAAGGTGCTATGCAAATTTAAATTGTTTCAACTATTATTAAAAACGAGGATCCCATGACTCCTCTGGCTAACTCCCTGACATGTTTCGCGATTTACCCCTTCATCAAAGGCATGTGCAACCAATCGGATTGAGAGGAATCACGTCTCCGGAAGTGACGGGGTTCCACATTCCGAGTGGTTTGATATTTCGACACCGGCTGCTCTGCATTTTACTTGTACAGTGGCTAAAGAGAACAGTTTAGTACAGCAGATGACACATCAGACAACAAAATCACAAACTTACCGTCATCATCTGCAGATTGTTTTCTACCTGCTGTACCATAGACTCCAAATCCCGTGCTTCCTTTTCCTCTTTAAGAATCTTCTCTTCCAGATTCATTTCCAGGATTTTAATTCTTATAAAGAAAATAGGTTGATGTTATTTAGAACGGGAGATTATGCATAATTGTTAAATTATGTCAGTTGATCACCAGCGACCTTGCAATACTATGTGTCTAAACCCCCTCAAACGGAAACTGGTGCTGATCCGATCAGCGGAAACTGGTGCTGATCCGATCAGCAGCAGCAATCATGCAGTTTTGTACTTTGACTACTGCTGCTGATTGGGTCAGCTGCAGTTTTCGATTGGAACCAACAGTTTTCTGTGGCTCCTGTGTGATACTTTAACTATGTATTTAACCTATTTGTAGAATCACTAGTAAATTACATGCTCTACCGAGTTAGAGAATGTAATTCCCCCCCCACACACACACACTCTAATGGCCCTTTAAAGTGACATTATACTGCAAAATATTCTCTGCTCTAGAAAAAACATAATTTATGATTACCTGATAAATTCCTTTCTTCTGTTGTGTGATCAGTCCACGGGTCATCATTACTTCTGGGATATTATCTGCTCCCCTACAGGAAGTGCAAGAGGATTCACCCAGCAGAGTTGCTATATAGCTCCTCCCCTCTACGTCACCTCCAGTCATTCGACCAAAGACCAACGAGAAAGGAGAAGCCAAGGGTGTAGTGGTGACTGGATTATAATTTAAAAAATATTTACCTGCCTTAAAAAACAGGGCGGGCCGTGGACTGATCACACAACAGAAGAAAGGAATTTATCAGGTAATCATAAATTATGTTTTCTTCTGTTATGTGTGATCAGTCCACGGGTCATCATTACTTCTGGGATACCAATACCAAAGCAAAAGTACACGGATGACGGGAGGGATAGGCAGGCTCATTATACAGAAGGAACCACTGCCTGAAGAACCTTTCTCCCAAAAATAGCCTCCGAAGAAGCAAAAGTGTCAAATTTGTAAAATTTGGAAAAAGTATGAAGCGAAGACCAAGTTGCAGCCTTGCAAATCTGTTCAACAGAGGCCTCATTCTTAAAGGCCCAAGTGGAAGCCACAGCTCTAGTAGAATGAGCTGTAATTCTTTCAGGAGGCTGCTGTCCAGCAGTCTCATAGGCTAAACGAATTATGCTACGAAGCCAGAAGGAGAGAGAGGTAGCCGAAGCCTTATGACCTCTCCTCTGACCAGAGTACACGACAAACAGGGAAGACGTTTGTCGAAAATCCTTAGTTGCCTGCAAGTAGAACTTGAGGGCACGAACTACATCCAGATTGTGTAGAAGACGTTCCTTCTTTGAAGAAGGATTTGGACACAAGGATGGAACAACAATCTCTTGATTGATATTCCTGTTAGTGACTACCTTAGGTAAGAACCCAGGTTTAGTACGCAGAACTACCTTGTCTGAGTGAAAGATCAGATAAGGAGAATCACAATGTAAGGCTGATAATTCAGAGACTCTCCGAGCCGAGGAAATAGCCATTAAAAATAGAACTTTCCAAGATAACAATTTTATATCAATGGAATGAAGGGGTTCGAACGGAACACCCTGTAAAACGTTAAGAACTAAGTTTAAACTCCATGGCGGAGCAACAGTTTTAAACACAGGCTTGATCCTAGCTAAAGCCTGACAAAATGCCTGGACGTCTGGATTTTCTGACAGACGCTTGTGTAACAAGATGGACAGAGCTGAGATCTGTCCCTTTAATGAGCTAGCCGATAAACCCTTTTCTAAACCTTCTTGTAGAAAGGACAATATCCTAGGAATCCTAACCTTACTCCAGGAGTAATCTTTGGATTCACACCAGTATAGGTATTTACGCCATATTTTATGGTAAATCTTTCTGGTAACAGGCTTCCTAGCCTGTATCAGGGTATCAATAACCGACTCAGAAAAACCACGTTTTGATAAAATTAAGCGTTCAATTTCCAAGCAGTCAGCTTCAGAGAAGTTAGATTTTGATGTTTGAATGGACCCTGTATCAGAAGGTCCTGTCTTAGAGGTAGAGACCAAGGCGGACAGGATGACATGTCCACTAGATCTGCATACCAAGTCCTGCGTGGCCATGCAGGTGCTATTAGAATCACTGATGCTCTCTCCTGTTTGATTTTGGCAATCAATCGAGGAAGCAGCGGGAAGGGTGGAAACACATAAGCCATCCTGAAGTTCCAAGGTGCTGTCAAAGCATCTATCAGAACCGCTCCCGGATCCCTGGATCTGGATCCGTAGCGAGGAAGTTTGGCGTTCTGGCGAGACGCCATGAGATCTATATCTGGTTTGCCCCAACGTCGAAGTATTTGGGCAAAGACCTCCGGATGAAGTTCCCACTCCCCCGGATGAAAAGTCTGGCGACTCAAGAAATCCGCCTCCCAGTTCTCTACTCCCGGGATGTGGATTGCTGACAGGTGGCAAGAGTGAGACTCTGCCCAGCGAAATATCTTTGATACTTCCATCATTGCTAGGGAGCTTCTTGTCCCTCCCTGATGGTTGATGTAAGCTACAGTCGTGATGTTGTCCGACTGAAACCTGATGAACCCCCGAGTTTTTAACTGGGGCCAAGCTAGAAGGGCATTGAGAACTGCTCTCAATTCCAGAATGTTTATTGGCAGGAGACTTTCCTCCTGACTCCATTGTCCCTGAGCCTTCAGAGAATTCCAGACAGCGCCCCAACCTAGTAGGCTGGCGTCTGTTGTTACAATTGTCCAGTCCGGCCTGCTGAATGGCATCCCCCTGGACAGATGTGGCCGAGAAAGCCACCATAGAAGAGAGTTTCTGGTCTCTTGATCCAGATTCAGAGTGGGGGACAAATCTGAGTAATCCCCATTCCACTGACTCAGCATGCACAATTGCAGCGGTCTGAGATGTAGGCGTGCAAAGGGTACTATGTCCATTGCTGCTACCATTAAGCCGATCACCTCCATGCATTGAGCTACTGACGGGAGTTGAATGGAATGAAGGACACGGCATGCATTTAGAAGCTTTGTTAATCTGTCTTCTGTCAGATAAATCTTCATTTCTACAGAATCTATAAGAGTCCCCAAGAATGGAACTCTTGTGAGAGGAAAGAGAGAACTCTTCTTTTCGTTCACTTTCCATCCATGCGACCTTAGAAATGCCAGAACTAACTCTGTATGAGACTTGGCAGTTTGAAAGCTTGAAGCTTGTATCAGAATGTCGTCTAGGTACGGAGCTACCGAAATTCCTCGCGGTCTTAGTACCGCCAGAAGGGCACCCAGAACCTTTGTGAAGATTCTTGGAGCCGTAGCCAATCCGAATGGAAGGGCTACAAACTGGTAATGCCTGTTTAAGAAGGCAAACCTTAGATACCGGTAATGATCTTTGTGAATCGGTATGTGAAGGTAAGCATCCTTTAAATCCACTGTGGTCATGTACTGACCCTCTTGGATCATGGGTAAGATTGTCCGAATAGTTTCCATTTTGAACGATGGAACTCTTAGGAATTTGTTTAGGATCTTTAAATCCAAGATTGGCCTGAAAGTTCCCTCTTTTTTGGGAACCACAAACAGGTTTGAGTAAAACCCTTGTCCTTGTTCCGACCGCGGAACCGGATGGATCACTCCCATTAATAATAGATCTTGTACACAGCGTAGAAACGCGTCTTTCTTTATTTGGTTTGTTGACAACCTTGACAGATGAAATCTCCCTCTTGGGGGAGAGAATTTGAAGTCTAGAAGGTATCCCTGAGATATGATCTCTAGCGCCCAGGGATCCTGGACATCTCTTGCCCAAGCCTGGGCGAAGAGAGAGAGTCTGCCCCCCACTAGATCCGGTCCCGGATCGGGGGCCCTCGGTTCATGCTGTCTTAGGGGCAGCAGCAGGTTTCCTGGCCTGCTTGCCCTTATTCCAGGACTGGTTAGGTTTCCAGCCTTGTCTGTAACGAGCAACAGCTCCTTCCTGTTTTGGTGCAGTGGAAGTTGATGCTGTTCCTATTTTGAAATTCCGAAAGGGACGAAAATTAGACTGTCTAGCCTTAGCTTTGGCTTTGTCTTGAGGTAGAGCGTGGCCCTTACCTCCTGTAATGTCAGCAATAATTTCTTTCAAACCGGGCCCAAATAAAGTTTGCCCCTTGAAAGGTATATTAAGTAATTTGGACTTAGAAGTTACATCAGCCGACCAGGATTTTAGCCACAGCGCCCTACGTGCCTGAATGGCGAATCCTGAATTCTTAGCCGTAAGTTTGGTTAAATGTACTACGGCCTCCGAAATGAATGAATTAGCTAGTTTAAGGACTCTAAGCCTGTCCGTAATGTCGTCCAGCGTAGCTGAACTAAGGTTCTCTTCCAGAGACTCAATCCAAAATGCTGCCGCAGCCGTAATCGGTGCGATGCATGCAAGGGGTTGCAATATAAAACCTTGTTGAACAAACATTTTCTTAAGGTAACCCTCTAATTTTTTATCCATAGGATCTGAAAAAGCACAGCTATCCTCCACCGGGATAGTGGTACGCTTAGCTAAAGTAGAAACTGCTCCCTCCACCTTAGGGACCGTTTGCCATAAGTCCCGTGTGGTGGCGTCTATTGGAAACATCTTTCTAAATATTGGAGGGGGTGAGAACGGCACACCGGGTCTATCCCACTCCTTAGTAACAATTTCAGTTAATCTCTTAGGTATAGGAAAAACGTCAGTACTCGCCGGTACCGCAAAGTATTTATCCAACCTACACATTTTCTCTGGTATTGCAACAGTGTTACAATCGTTAAGAGCTGCTAAGACCTCCCCTAGTAATACACGGAGGTTTTCCAATTTAAATTTAAAATTTGAAATATCTGAATCCAATCTGTTTGGATCAGAACCGTCACCCACAGAATGAAGCTCTCCGTCCTCATGCTCTGCAAGCTGTGACGCAGTATCAGACATGGCCCTAGAATTATCAGCGCACTCTGTTCTCACCCCAGAGTGATCACGCTTGCCTCTTAGTTCTGGTAATTTAGCCAAAACTTCAGTCATAACAGTAGCCATATCTTGTAATGTTATCTGTAATGGCTGCCCAGATGTACTAGGCGCCATAATATTACGCACCTCCCGGGCGGGAGATGCAGGTACTGACACGTGAGGCGAGTTAGTCGGCATAACTCTCCCCTCGCTGTTTGGTGAAATTTTTTCAATTTGTACAGATTGGCTTTTATTTAAAGTAGCATCAATACAGTTAGTACATAAATTTCTATTGGGCTCCACCTTGGCATTGGAACAAATGACACAGGTATCTTCCTGTGAATCAGACATGTTTAACACACTAGCAATAAACATGCAACTCGGTTACAATTTTATTTAACAAAAACGTACTGTGCCTCAAGAAGCACTAAACGATTAAATGACAGTTGAAATAATGAACTGAAAAACAGTTATAGCATCACTCTTTACAAACAACACAACTTTTTAGCAAAGGTTTGTTCCCATTAGTAAAATAACACTAATTAAATTTTAAACATAAAAATTACAGAGCAACGTTTTAAATCACAGTCACTATATAAGTCTCACAGCTCTGCTGAGAGAATCTACCTCCCTTCAAAGAAGTTTGAAGACCCCTGAGTTCTGTTAGAGATGAACCGGATCATGCAGAAAATACAAGAGTAACTGACTGGAAATTTTTGATGCGTAGCAAAGAGCGCCAAAAACGGCCCCTCCCTCTCACACACAGCAGTGAGAGAGAAACGAAACTGTCATAATTAAAACAAGCAAACTGCCAAGTGGAAAAATAATGCCCAAATATTTATTCACTCAGTACCTCATTAATGCAAACGATTCTACATTCCAGCAAAAACGTTTAACATGAAAAATACCTAATAAAAGGTTTAATGTACTTTACGGAGTAATTCCGGTGAAATACCATCCCCAGAATACTAAAGTGTAGAGCATACATACATGTTCATTATAACGGTATGGCAGGATTTTTTCATCAATTCCATTCAGAAAATAAAAACTGCTACATACCTCAATGCAGATTCAACTGCCCGCTGTCCCCTGATCTGAAGTTTTTACCTCCCTCAGATGGCCGAGAAACAGCAATATGATCTTAACTACTCCGGTTAAAATCATAAGAAAAACTCTGGTAGATTCTTCTTCAAACTCTGCCAGAGAGGTAATAACACGCTCCGGTGCTATTGTAAAATAACAAACTCTTGATTGAAGTTCTAAAAACTAAGTATAATCACCATAGTCCTCTCACACCTCCTATCTAGTCTTTGGGTGCAAGAGAATGACAGGAGGTGACGTAGAGGGGAGGAGCTATATAGCAACTCTGCTGGGTGAATCCTCTTGCACTTCCTGTAGGGGAGCAGATAATATCCCAGAAGTAATGATGACCCGTGGACTGATCACACATAACAGAAGAAATTGACTTTTTAAGTTTGTGCGGCAGAGCATGGGGTATATCTATGTTTAAAAAAAAAAAAGTTATAGTGCAACTTCTTTACAACTGATTAAATTAAACTCCATCTAAAATATCACTAACATTCCAGATCTGTTTTTAAAAAGGGAAAAGTTTACCATCACTTTAACAAATAGAAAAAATGCATTTTTTTTACTCATCTGATACAAAGTTTTTATTAGTTCCTGATTATGAGAAATTTCCAGCCCTAATCAAAGGAATTTAAAGAACTAACTAAAAATCCGGCAGACGTAGTTTTGGAAATGTAACCATAAATGTCATATCTTACTTTTCAAACTGATGCTGGTTCAGTTCCTTAAGTTTGACCATTTTTCTTTTTAAATAGGCATTTTCTTCTTGAAGCTAAAAACAAACAAACAAACAACAATCTAAAATCAATTTAAAAAATGATCAACTTGAGTTGCATATAGTTAAAAAAAAAAAATGGATCAACATAAAAATAATTTAAAGAAAAAAATCCTAGTGAAGTAAGCAGCTAGATTGTGTTTTTTTATCCTTAAATTTCCCCTACTTGATTCACAAAAGGCTGAGTAGAAGACGGGTTACAGACAATATTCTGGGTAATCTAAACTGGTTAGAAGTAAGGAATGAGCGATGCATATTTGCCTGGAGGAGTTTGAATACCTTAGCTAAATTAAAGAAACATTAAACCCAAAATCTCTCTCTTTCATGATTCAGATAGAGAATACAATTTAAACAATATTCCAATTTACTTCAATTATTTAATTTGGTTCAGTCTTTAGATATCGTTTGGTGAAGAAATAGCAATGCACATGGGTGAGCCAATCACACGAGGCATTTATGTACAGCCACCAATCAGCAGCTATTAAGCATATTTAGATATGCTTCCCAATCAAATATCAAGAGAATAAAGCAAATTAGATAACAGAAGTAAATTGGAAAGTTGTATAAAATGGCATGCTCTTTCTAAATCATGAAAGAAAAAGTTTTAGTGTCTATAAAACAATGGGAGCTGCCATGTTGTAACTTAGGTTACCTTCTCTGCTGTGGCCAATTAGGGACAGTTATAAATAGGTCACTAGAGTGAGCAGCCAATGGCTGTGTGGAATATAACAGTGCTCTGCACTTCCATTTCTAACAGGAACTGAAAAGCTCACAATTTCAGAATGGAATTACAGGAAAAGGGGACAAAATAAATAATGAAAGAATATTGCAGATTTTTTTTTACATATGTACAATTTATTATTTTATATTATCATCTCAAAGTGTTTAATGTCCATTTAAAGCACTTGACTACCAGAGAAAGCCACAGTGCTTAACTATACAAATGTGCTGCACTCCTCTATAGAGACAAACATTGTCAAAATATAATTTGTATTCAATGCTTCACCCACAAGTATTTTTATTTCGTGTGACTGACACTATACACATAAAGTGATATGAAACCCAAACATTTTCTTTCATGATTCAGATAGATGATACAATTTTAATCAACGTATTTGCATTTTCAAATTAGCTTCATTCTCATGGTATCCTTTGTTGAAGGTGCAGCAATGCACTGCTGCGAACTAGCATTGGTTGAGCCAATGACAATAGAATGTGCAGCCACCAATCATCAGTTAGCTCCCAGTACTGCACTGCGGTTCTTAAGCCTACCTAGGTATGATTTCAGCAATGGATATTGAGAGAACAAAGCAAATTATATAAAAGAAGCGAATTGGAAAGTTGTTTAAAATAGCATGTTTTATCTAAATCATGAAAGTTTAACCCTTTCATGCCGGGGTTAACGTGTCTACATCAGAAGAACTGTTCCGAAAATTGAAATATCGCAATAGTGCACGTGATCACGAGATTTCAATGATGCAATCGCGTCAGGGGGGCGTCCCTATGATGAAAGGCACGCCCTCCAGACCGCAACCCCATCAGGGAAGCGCCAGTAGCTTCAGGAAAGCCAAGCGGTTAGGACGTTGTATTTCGTCCTTCGGCGCTAAAGCCGAGCAAAATTCGGACGAAATTCAACGTCCTAACGGCGTTAAAAGATTAATGCGTCAAAAACTGTACCCATATATAGCCCTATACTATAGGTTGACACTTTACAAATAAAAGATATTATGCACTGATGTCTTCCTGATTAAATTGTGCATCAGATGATTCCTTTATATATAACAATGACAGCTGAGATTTGATAGTAAATATACATGTTCATCTATAAAACTATAACCGGTACCTCAGATATTATTGTCTAATGTAATCTGTGTACAAGCAACGGACCTCTTGATGCGTTAGCTTTAGGTTATGGAATTGCAAGTCTGCTGGGGAATCCTTAATAGTATCAAGATGAGACTCAGCTTGCGACCCAGGAGCAGAAGTGGGGACATAGATTTTGCTGCTTGGAAAGTCCCATGGTGGATACTGTTCTGCCACTGATACCTTATTGGCGCTATATCCAAAATAATCATTAAACGTGCCATTGGGCGAGGACCCACTGCTGGCATCGTGGTTGCTCTCAATAACAGAGGGTTGATAACTTGCACACCAACTCTCTTCTTCTTCTTCATCATCATCATCTTCATCCTCATCCAATAGATCTTCACACATAGTAGGGTCTTTAAAAAATGTATCCTTGTATTCCAAATTCAAACTATTATACGATTCCTTATGTACAGATCGGGACGAGGAACCAGGAAGTAGCATAGACGAATGTTTAGTATCCTAAATGCATTTACAAACAAACAGAGATTTTATATTATTAAACGTATATATGTAAGGATTATTATAAATATCTCACCTATATATATAAATGTATTCATTGTTACCGTCTATTTTCAATATTACATTTTTACGAACCTTGGAAAATGTTCCGTCACAGTGTTTTAAGGGTAAGTCCGAGAGATTTTTGCTCTTCACAAACTCTTTAAAAGAAAATGGGTTGGCGTCATCCTCATCTTGACAGTCTACAATTAAAATGAGAGAGAGGATGACAATTTTTTTTTTTTGGGGGGGGGGGGGGTTTGAAAAAAAGATGTTTCTGTATAAATGTGTGGAATAATACAACAGTTCTAAAACCAATGACCTTATAGCTTCAGGGAGTTGTAATGCTTTGAAATAAATCTCAGCATTTTGACTAAGGACATGATTATAAAAAATGATCTAGTTTAGAGAGAAATTATAGTGCAGTCTTCGCAGGGGCAGAACTCACTTAAAGGGACATTAAACTGCTGGGATAATACCCTAGAATGGCTACTACTTACTGTGTTGTTGCAAATTATCCTGTTCCTGCAGCTCTTTTTTCTTTTTTTTTAAATCTGTTCTCTTGTTTTAATAGCTTAAAGGTGCCAGATACTGAAGCTCCGCCTCTTTGCACTGGGGGCGGCCATATTGGAGCTCAGGTATTCTCACAGCCTTTGACATAAGCTGTGCACGCTCACAATTCAGTGATGTTGCCTATTTTTTTAGAGCTGTATAAAGTGCTTCAGGTTAGGGTGCATGGTACAGAGCAGGAGCTGTACATTTTTGCTCTATATTATAGCTGAGTGCTTTTTTAAATATATTTTGTGTAACTGTAAAACAAAATTGAACTTGCATTTGCCTCTTCTTGTCAAGCAGCGGGATCGCCGATTAAACACTGTTTTCGGCAATCCCCCTAACTACATGCCGGGTGATCATTGGTGGCCTAGTGGGCGGGACTCCCAGACTTTATGGGAGTGCCGATGACATCACTAGGTGTTGACGTCACAAAGGGGGAAAAAACAGGTAGCTCAATGTAGCTGCTAGGGAGCTGGATGGGGGGAGGTTATTTAATTCCATTGATTTCAGCTCCCATAGCAGCTACAAACCTCATTTGAAAGAAAATCACCTACGCTTTCAAATGATGGAACCACACAACAGATCTTTTAAAAATAAAGTTGAAAAAAACATATGTGCATAAAAAAAAAGCTGTTATGTGTATAGACCACTAATAAAGTTTACTTTCTACTAGACAAGTCCCTCTCTCAAAAAAATAATTAAATAGTTAGAATTTTGTCTGTATAGTCAGGTGATCACTGGTAACAGTAAACACCTTGCAAGAAAAATGTGCTTTTATTTCTGTACTGAACAAAGGGGCTTCTCTAATCTATTTTATAACCCCCAAAAGCTTATACGTGCCCCTATTTCACATGTGGCTACCCATTAGTCAGGGGATCACAGTAACAACAGTGGTCATTGAGTCATTTTCAATATTATTTACTAAAATCTAAGAAATGATTATACATTTTAGTTTTTGGCACAGCTATTTTATATGCCATGACATATAAATATAATAATGGTATATTGTGAATCTGCTGGGCTTGCTGGAAAAAAACAATATATCATTTGTGTGGGTCATTCATTGAAATTTGCAATAAGGTTTAAATGTAGGTAGCAAAAAAAGCTCAAAATTGGCTCAGCACTGGGGTGAAAAAGGCTTAGCAGCGAAGGGTTAAAAGGAGAAAATCTGAAGTATAACGTTAATTAAAATACAAAGCACAAAGTGTAAATCCAAGAAAACTCTGGTTATTTTGTACTGTAACAGACTCAGATGGAATTACTAAAGTCAATGTAATTTATTATATCATAAAATATCAAACTACAATGAATATTAAAAATATGAATAATGAAAAGTATACCTAGGTAACCTAAGGAGCAGCAATGCACTACTGGGAGCTAGCTGCTGATTGGTGGTTGCTCATTTGTGCCTCTTGTCATTGGTTCACCCAATGTGTTCAGCTAGTTCCCAGTAGTGCACTGCTGCTCCTTTGACAAAAAATAACTAAGGAATGAAGCAATTGAAGTAAATTCAAAAGTTGTTCAAAGTTGTACAATTGGTCACAATGATGTGCAGCTCACGATGTGTACAACAAGTAATTCACTCCCACTCTACATGTTCTAGTAATATTTTGTTCATGGTGAATATTATTTTGTTGTCACCCATAGTTACGTGCACAAGCACGCGCCTTCTGCATGTTCAGATGGATGCAAACTTCACGCTACTTTGAGTGCAACGAAAATAGGATGTGTGTGCCCTACTGGGCATTTGTAATACCTCACTTTTGTTCCTTTAAAAGTGTAAATGAAGATGTTTTGTTGTTAAAGAATCAATTTTTACATGATAAATGGGAAATTACGCGTATCTTTAAAAAAACAAAACAACTCTTATCCTCACCATCTGTGACGATCTGAGTCTTTGACTTATGAAGCTGCTTAGAAAATCCTGACATGATGGTATTCAGTGAGGAGCAATAAGGCACCAAGGAATGGAACAGATGGGATCTAAAAGAAAAATAAAACCAGATAAAGGTGGCGAGTTATGGCAGAGAGTATTAAAATACCAGGTGTTGAAATGAGACAAGGAAAAGTTACTTTATTATGCCAACCCAACAGACAAACTGTTCTGTGGAGAACACTGGGCAGCCTCCATAGCGGTTATGGTAAGGGATTCTGGTGTGTGGGGGGGTCAGGTCTGAGGCTAGGGGGGCAGTCTCCACATAGGCTAAGGCCAGGGATTCTAGGGGCGCGCAAGACTGAAGTATGGGGCTTTGGGGGTGGGGCAGTCTCCTCAGGGGATATGGATACGGGACCAGGCAGGGGCTCAGGTCTGTGTTTTGTGGGTTGGTGCCTGAGCTATTGAAATTTAGGAGGGGAAGTCAGGAGCTGAGCTCAGGAATTCTTGCAAGGACAGAGCTGGGGTCTGGAATCCTAAGGAGTTGAGCAGGAGCTATGGTCAGAAATACTAGGGGGACAGGGCTGTGGTGAGGAATTTTAGAGGGGGAGTCAGGAATTCTGGGGGGACTGGTATTCGGGGGGCATGAGCTAAGGTCAGGAATTCGGGGGGGCAGGACTGAAGTAGGTATTTGAGAGGGGAGTTTGAGTCAGAAATTCCAAGAGGAGAGTCTGAGGTCAGGAATTCTGGGGGAACAAGCTATAGGTAGGGGATTTAGGGGAGCAGGGCTGAGGTTAGGAATTTGGGGGTGTATATTTACAGCACATGGATCCCTGGGAGATGATGAAGACTGGCAGTTTCAGCACGGGAAGTGACGTGATTCTTGCTGTCGTCGGGACCGGAAGCAGGAAGTGTGAGTTCTAACTGTGTGCTGCAGGAGGTCAGGATAGGAGGCACGATGGCGGCGAACTTGGCGAAGACCCGAGCATGGGGCGGAATACGGAGGTATGCTGTAGGGAGAGGCGATTTAGAGCTGTGCACTCGTATTTTCCTCCACATATTTTGTCAATGGTGCAGTCGTCACGTGACGTGTGTTTAACCCTGTACTTGCTATTGGTGGGGGGTAATACATTGAACAAACTTATTGATAGGAAGGTCAGTTCTGCTGCTTTGATGGAGTGCTAGTGTACATTGCGGGAATGGGAGGATTATGAATTCACTATATTGCACCATATCGAGAGGTGCTCTGGGGAGGAGGCACAATCTTTTTGTTATGTCATAGTGTGCAAGAATAGGGGACACAAGCCCCTGGTATGCGATAGGAGGGGGCACATGCTTATTATGTCCTGGTGAGCAATAGGTAGGAGGAAGTATATACTGATGCCCGAGAGAGCATAAGATAATGATACCCCACCGGTTGTCCACTTAAGCAGCAGGTAGGGGCAAAGCTTTAGATTCCCTGGTGAGCAGGTGAAGGGGCACAAGCTTCTGATCCCTGGTTAGCAGCCGGAGGGGGCACATGCTTCTTATGCCCCGGTTGGCAGACGGAGGGGGCGCCTGCTTCTTATGCCCCGGTTGGCAGCCGGAGGGGGCGCCTGCTTCTTATGCCCCGGTTGGCAGCCGGAGGGGGCGCCTGCTTCTTATGCCCCGGTTGGCAGCCGGAGGGGGCGCCTGCTTCTTATGCCCCGGTTGGCAGCCGGAGGGGGCGCCTGCTTCTTATGCCCCGGTTGGCAGCCGGAGGGGGCGCCTGCTTCTTATGCCCCGGTTGGCAGCCGGAGGGGGCACATGCTTCTTATGCCCCGGTTGGCAGCCGGAGGGGGCGCCTGCTTCTTATGCCCCGGTTGGCAGCCGGAGGGGGCGCCTGCTTCTTATGCCCCGGTTGGCAGCCGGAGGGGGCGCCTGCTTCTTATGCCCCGGTTGGCAGCCGGAGGGGGCGCCTGCTTCTTATGCCCCGGTTGGCAGCCGGAGGAGGCGCCTGCTTCTTATGCCCCGGTTGGCAGCCGGAGGGGGCGCCTGCTTCTTATGCCCCGGTTGGCAGCCGGAGGGGGCGCCTGCTTCTTATGCCCCGGTTGGCAGCCGGAGGGGGCACCTGCTTCTGATGCCCCGGTTGGCAGCCGGAGGGGGCACCTGCTTCTGATGTCCTGATGAGCAGGCAGAGGGGGCACCTGCTTCTGATGTCCTGATGAGCAGGCAGAGGGGGCAATGGTTTTCTCCATTCTTCTGAGAAAGGTGTTCGTGTCTTCCTGTCCTGGTGAGTGAGCTTAGGACCTTGTAGCCTGGCAAGGAGGTTGCATGTCCTCTGCTGACCTGTAGTACTATCACTGCCTTCCACATATGTCCTCATGCCTCTGGCAGTAAGAGGATGCGCTTGTATTTTATGTTGCAAACATCCCTGGCTAACTCTATGTTTTCAGCAAATACAGATATACACATCCAACTCTTTCTGAACCTCTGGTAATAGCTCATAACTGAAAACAATGTTGGCTTTTTACCAGCATTACTTTAAAATCACTTACTGCAGACTCTCAGAATTATATTTCTGCAAATTTTATTCTTAGTTCCTTGTTTTGGAGTTATTTTGTATATTATGTAAAATTGTCCTCTAGTTTACAAAATGTATGCAATTGTAGTATCTCAATCTTTTGTCTGTTTCCTAAGTTTTATAAAAATGTGTCAAACAATATGATACTGATACATCCTCCGAACCTCAGCTTAGGAGCCAATGAAGATGGCAGCTGTATAACCACAACCTTCAATATACATTAAATATTTTCTGTTGATGCAATTGTCCGTAAAAAGCCTTTAACTATATATTATCTATTAGGGAAATAAAGTAAAATGTAATTTTAAATCATGGTTAAAATATGGAAACGAGAAATACTACAATATTTTTATTTTATTAGGAGAGGAGGTGGTGCCTCCTAGATTTTGAACTAATTTGTCAAGCCCTGCATTAAACCTTCTGTACATGCATATAGCTACATTCTTGGATGTTACATGGAACAAACCCCATCATGTGTTTCTTTCAGGTATGGTCTTTCAAAATACAGGAGTTACAGTAGTGGCGGCAGCAGTGCATACCACAATATCCCTCTTACCAACCCCTTGCCAGGAGTGCCAAAACCGCTCTTTGCAAGTGTTGATGGACAAGAAAAATTTGAAACTAAGGTTACTACTCTGGAGAATGGTTTGCGTGTGGCATCACAAAATAAATTTGGACAGTTCTGTACAGTTGGAAGTGAGTATTTGTTTCTAGTGCTATAATAAAAAGAATGATGGTTTGAAAATTAAGTAATCTACTTACTAAAAAAAGTGTTTATAAAGCTATTACACAAATAGGGCTTTGAAGTCCAGACAAATGCATATAAAAAATCCTTTTATAAATACTTGTCAGATGCAATTCGGAATAGATTTCCTGCTGAGGTAGTAATGACAAATATTGTAATAGAATGCATGGGATTTCATTAAAGGGGCATGGAACTGCAAAACGTTCTTTCATTTAATCTCATGCACAGCCTGCCTGTATCAGTCAGCATATCTGCATTCTCCAGCTTTGTTTCTCTGCTCCTGGGGCCAGTATTGGAGGACACAGACAGTGTGATTTGTGTGTATGTAGCATGCATGCGCTTACAGAGCAACCAGTACGTTCAAATCCTCCAAGATTGGCTCAAGCGGGTGTAGAAAGCAATATGATCTTGGAGTTAAATACATGTAAAAGGAGGGTTTTTTTTTTTTAAATTTAAAAACAAACAAACTGTATGTCGCAAAATTGCCATATACACTATGTTGGCACCAGTCAGCCCTAGTTATGCAATGGCTTTTGTATCCCCTTAAATTAACACTGAACGTCTAAAGTAAACATGATCAGAATGGTTTGAATAATCACTGAGTTTGCAAACATAAGGCAACATGCTGCCTGGTGATCATTTACAAGGAATGCACAGCGGCCGTGACTCATGTCTGATGTATTTAGGATGGAAAATTTAAAATAAAATGGAGGTTTTGTAGAAAGAGGCAATGAGAGTGGAATTCAAGGCCATTTGTCTGAGATATGAGGTCTGATGTGAGTATGGGGGCTTCAGGCTCAGCGCTCTGATCTGAAATGTGCTTATCATTATTATAATTATCATTAATAATGATCAAACTTGGTTGTAAAAACGAGTCTGTAACATCAGGCTATGTTATAGAATTACCTTTAGGACACAAGTTCTAAACGTTTGGCAGCTCCTGGTGTAGCATATAACTTTTTATAGTGTGTATATTTTTTTGATACAGTTAAAGGGACATAGAACACAATTTTATTTGTTTAATTATTCAGACAGAGCATACAATTTTAATCATCATTCCAGTTTATTTCTGTTATAAAATTTGCTTAATTTTCTTGGTATCTTTTGTTGAAGGAGCAGCAATGCATTACTGGAAGCTAGCTGAGCAACGACAATAGGTATATATGTGCAGCCACCAATCAGCAGCAGCTAGCTCTCAGTAGTTCATTGGTGCTCCTGAATCTACCTAGATATGCTATTCAACAAAGGATTCCAACAAAATTAAGCAAATTAGATAATAGATGAAAACCCTAAATGAGGAATAAGAAGGCGCCTTCTTATTCCTCATTTAGGGTTTTCATCTGACACTTTGACTTTGGGAGAGCTGCCTACGATTTGACTGACGTCTCTGAACATTTTATTTCCGTTTATCTAGATCCATAGCGCATCTCCATAGGGAGTCAATACCCTATTTTTTCTAAATTAGATAATAGAGCACAACTTTTCAATGGAATTCTATCTGAATCCTGAAAGTTTAATTCTGACTTGACTGTCTCTTTAAATCCAAGGAAAGTGTATGTTCTGTTATTTGTTTTACAGTTCTGATCAACTCTGGAGCAAGACATGAAACAAAATATCTTAGTGGCATTTCCCATTTTTTGGAAAAACTGGCCTTTTCAGTAAGTGGTATCACATGTGCATGACTGATCACAAATCTAGGGAGCAGAAATAATCAAATAGAAGTTTTATGTAAAATGCCATTACTAAATAATAACCAGAGGATATTACATACATCTTATGCAGATAGAAGTCTAGCATGTGAAATACTCATGAATACTTGTGCACACTCATACGACTTTTATACCGTGTTCTCCACAGAAAAGGTTGCAAGCCTGGTGACAATGTAATACATCTAAATATTACAACATATTTCTGTTATTTCTAAATGTTACATAAGTTATCCAAAGCACAAATGAATTGCATAATTTAACATAAATTGATTTAATAAAAATCTGTGCAACAAACATTTAAAAAAATAAATATATATATATATAAGCAAATTTAAGCTTAATTGGTCATTAAAATCAGCCATGTGGTGTGCCCATTAAAGCGTTCCTAAATAAATGTATAATATATAGTTATAATATATATATATATATTTCCATATAATATTTCTACTTTATAAAATATCCGAGCATGCATGAGTTTATTGTATGAATAAAGAAAAGCTGTCTTTTTTTTTTTTTTTTTTTTTTATTATTATTTATTAAAAAAAATTTGCTCAAAATGTACATTTTTTTTTTTATTTTTTTTTATTTTTTTTCCGCCAGTCTACTGCTCAGTTTGGCAGTAAGGATGAAATTCTTCTGACATTGGAAAAACATGGGGGTATCTGTGACTGTCAGACATCCAGGTAGGTCATGTTCAGCACGGTATATACCTTTAAAAACAGACCAGCTGTCTGTATAGCAGTTAGCTATGATGTATATTTTATTAAAAATAATATCTCTAGGAACAGCTATGAATTATTGTATTTCTCTTTATAAAACTTGTAATTTCCCTAGAAACAATTTTTTTACCTTGTTGTATAAAAAACATTTTAAAATGTTACTTTTTTGTGAAATGTGATATTACTGTACAGTGAAAGAAATATGTTTTTATGCTTGTGAGTCAGATCACTGCCCAGCAATAGAGCATGTTTTTTTTTCTGCTTATCAGGCAATGAGCAAGCTGTCCTTTAACTTCGTTGATCCCATCAACAATATTTGTAATGAATAATTTAAATAAGGGGCACTATCCATTAAAATAAGGGTAGTTAAACATTGCGCCGTTCCTTCACCTTTTAACTTATGCTCTATTTGTGTCAACGGTGAAGAATCCGTGTCTATCCAAGCGTTGCGTGCCCCCTTTGGCACATACAAAACAGGGGGCATTAATGTTCATGAGCTGGATGCCAAAGGGGGCACACAACGATTGGATAGACTCGGATTCGTCATCGAAGACACAAATAGA